>NW_022900918.1:3532660-3543963 GCF_012274545.1 Fukomys damarensis
ATATATATACACATACATACATTTTTTGTTGTTGTTACCAGGAACTGAATTCAGGACCTTGCGTTTGTGAGGCAGGCACAGTGCCACTGAGCTAAATTCCCGACCCAGTAATCCATAATTTTACCACAATAAAATGTTATACATCTCATAGGTCTGTGATGAATACAAATTTAATATTCTATAAGGTCGATGAATGGAAAAATGCAATTATTCAAATGGAAACAAATCTTAATTTAGGTTATCTCCCACCAAGCTGTTAGCTATTTCAAAAAAGTTTAAATGCTCAATCCACAAAATTCAAAACCATCTTGAGATATTTATAATATGCTAGACTTTTATCATATCGTTGAATTTAGAGCTTGAAATTTCTTCTTAAAATTATTCTTGGTTTTTAGCAAATTGGCAAAGCTGCTGACTTTAAGAAATTGTAAAATCTCTGAAAAGATCATGAGTCTTTTATTTTAATGTTCATTGTATGTATCATTTCCAGGAAAAGTAGTTAAAATTAGGCTTCTATATTCATATAGAAGAAGGCAGCTTAAAGGCAATTTAGCTCATTCTTCTGTGTTAAGAAATGACTATTTCCTCTGAGAAACATCAGATTGATAAAAATCAATGCTGTTTTTCACAGACTTCTCTAAGAAGCGACTGCAAGACTTCTTCATATAATAGCTATGTGAAAATTCATTGTATGAAAATTATTTTTCAGTATAACTACAGACAAGTCTTGAACGACATTTCAGCAATAATTCATCCAAAGCAGTGATTTTTTAAATAAAAGAAAGTATCTGCAGTATTTAGAACACTCTTAGCTATTTTATTTTTAAAAGTATTTGGAAATTTACCAGAAAAATACCACTCAAAGTTCATATCATGAGGAACAAAAGGTGAGATTTTTAAGACAAATATTCTGAGACATACCTGGAATGATTGGGACACATTTATTTTCTAAATATATAGTATTGGACAAGTTATTTCAAATCTAATGCTGTTTTTCAACTTTAAAATGACAAAAATAATATACCCTCATATCTTTATTGACTTAATTGCTATAATTCAATTAAATCTTAATACAGCATATTTATAATATTGCATTGATTTCCTTAGATTGTATGAAAATTAATTTTCTAAAGAGGTTATCCAAAGAAGTCAGTCTTTCATGTGTATATATTGAATATTCATTTTTAGGATGTGGTTTTTAGAAAATAAAATAGTGAGAAATAAAATATTTCTCTGTTAATTTATAACTACTGCTTCATGCATAAATTGGGTCTATTAATAGTTTGAACTACACAAAAAAATTAACAAAATGTAGTGTCCCTCAGGCAAGCATCTTGTCTACAAAAATTTCTAAAGACTTTCCAAACTCTTTAAAATTTCCCAATAGGAAGAACTCATTACCTCTGTAAACACATGAGTTTTCAGATAACTAAAAATGTTAAGAAATGTATTCCAATAATTAATTGCACCTCCCTGATACAATTTAAATCCATGTGAACTGGTTATTTCCTTAGGTTTGATACCCCCAACCCAAAATAGTCCAGTTAATCTGCTAAACACTGAGCTCTAAGAAGTCTTTGCTCTTCCTCTGATCCTCTTTCCTTCTGAAAAGGCAGATTTTAAATAAAAGCCAATTCAAGTTACTATTTTAGCCAATGACAGACATAATGTGTAGTGTGTTCTATTCAGTGTTGATATAAAGTAAATGATGTGATTGTATTATAGAAATAGAATTGATTCAGGGCTACATCAAATCACAAAATAAGGAAAGTTTCTGATTCTACCTTTTCATGAGGGAGGGGTCTTCTTTTGATGATAGCTTGACAGATTTTCTAGATTTCTTAAAATTTTCAAAGGATTTTTGCTTTAGATTCAAAAGACCATAGCTGCTTCTGTCAGAGCATACCCGAAGAGTAGGGACTTTTGTAAAGATATATTAATCTCACCTCAGGTGAAAAACAAGATAATGCCTAGAGAAATTCAGAAATTGACACAAGGACACATTCTTAACTCACAGAGAAGGTCTATCATTATTTTATGTATTCATCCTTGGCTCTAGGTCCATTTTTGCATTTTCAAATCAATGAACCCACATTCAGTTGTTGTTGGTGGGGATGAGGTGATATTTCAGATAATAGCAAACCTATGCTGGAGTTATCCTCTTATTTATACTGATTAAATACTAATGGACAGGGAAGGACAGTTTTATTTTCTTTCACATTTAAAAAGACACATTACTAGAAATTTATGGGTCCCATGCTGGAATAGAGAATTTACTAATAATGTCATTAGAAGCATCCAAGTTGCCTTTGAAATATGTGTTTACCCTATTTTTTGAGTGTTAATTTTTAAGCAATCACACATTTAATTGCAACTTACAATTAGTAGGCAGGTGTCTGCCTAAGTGAGCCGTCCAAATTCAATAGTGCCTAATGGCTATTTGATAGGCATCATCAATACAATATGTCTTTTCAAGCACATACCTGTATCATGCAGTCATTTAAAATTAATACTCATTATGTTTTTACTCAAAGGGTTAATCACTGTCCTTTCTTTGAGGACAGAACTGAGAATAGCTCACACAAGTGTGAGCTATATTGTTGGGTGCCTGGGTTACCGTGATTAAAACAATGGCCTTCTGTTTGCAGTGCTATCGGCCCAGTACTTGTCACTAACATCGAATTCATCTTTTAGAACAAAACCATATACCCACCTTCCACTGCAATTACTGCAGAGGAGGAGAAACGGAGAAGAAAAAATGAAGCATTTCAAGGATGAATGGGTACTGAAAATTGGTGAAGTGGCCAGAAAGTTCAAGTTTGAAAAATATAGAAGTAAATGTGTGTAACAAAAAATGAGTTTGGTAAATAGGAAGGAAAAAAATGATATTTTGCAAAAACATCTGTTTGTTGTTGCTGGAAATTTTACATTTAAATGTTCTCATTTGGGCTTTGAAGTTAGCACTTCCCTGAAATACTTCACACCTTTGCTGTTGCTCCTATTCAGCTACAAATCGTTTTATGCAAGGCTGATTTTAACAAGAAAATGGTGCATTAATTTACAATGTGTTGAGTGTTATAAAAGGGACGAACTTTAGGCTTTGTGAAATTTTAGAATCTGGAGAAAATAGAAATACTTATGTAAAGCTCTTTAAAATACCAAAATAGCACAATGCACAAGAAAGTACACCCTGATTAAAATTATTATAAAATTCAGTGTAAAAGAATTCCACCAACCACTAAACTAATGGGTTATCTATGACTATGGAATCTGTTCGTAAGTAAAACAGATACAGTCTGAGATATTGTTTAGATTTACTTTAGTACAATCTCTCTCACTCCCATTTGTGACTCATTCTCTCTCTGTCTTAGCTTCCTTCTCAAGTTTTATCACTTTTTCTCTCCTTTTTTTATCCCTTTTCTTGTGCATTGCATCTATCTTTTTGCTTAAAATGTTGTATTTATGTCTTTATGGGAAAAAAAAACTTAGTAATGAAAACCTATTGCAATTCTCATATCTCCCCCATTAAAGCAATTACTATTTTGGAGTTTCACATTTCTGAAATATCTTAATATTTCAGATTCAATTAAGAAAAATGGTTGAGGTTTCTAATTATTTTATACCTATTTTTATAAATTCATGAATTCTGTTTCATAATTTAACTGAATAAAGTCTACATTGAAATGTAGACTTTCATTATCATTATTCTTTTCATTATCAAAGTACTATGACAACTGAGTATTTAAACTGAAAATGAAAAAAAACATATGGGGATGCTTTACAGATTTAAATTATATGTACTAGTGACTGGAAATTGTTCTTCTTCAAACATTTGGGGTAGCGTTTAGCCATAAGCTACAGATGGAACAGGAAAAGAAACCAAAAGTGGTTTTATTCTTCTTTCAATATTTTTGTGATGAACAATTAGGGCAAGGGCAGGTTTTAATATAAGGCAAGAAAATTATTTGTTTCATTAAGTTTATTTGTACTTTTTATGTATAAAGTACAGTTGCATTCATCATAGGGCTCTTGTACCTTTACATGATGGATCTTGGTTCTCATTTTTCCCCATACCCCTGCCCTCCCTTCACATCCTCCAATCTCTCAACCCTTCCCTATTCACAAAGTCTTTGTTTCCATTTTTTCCCTTTTCTCACATTTTTTTTCTTTTCCCTTATTTCCTTTCCCCTACCCTTCCCATTTCCCCTAAAAATTTAGACCTTTTCTTCCTATTTCACATTATCAGTTATACAATAAGAATCTTACTTACAATTTTAGTTTTTCACACCAGAGATCCTATTAGGTATTTATACAAGTGTGTCCTATTAATTCTACTTGAGTATGGATTTAATATGCATCCATTTTCCTATGAATGACTCTACTTTCTGATTCTTTATGGCTGAGTAGTACTCCATTTTATAGAAAAGCCACATTTTCTTTATCCAGTCACTGGTTGATGGCAATCCGGCAGTTTCCAAATTTTAGCTATTATAAACTGTGCCACTATAAACATGGGTGTGCTTATATCACTGTGGTATGATTCTTTTAATTTCTTTGGAAGATACCCAGCAGAGGGATGGCTGGGTCAGATGGAACCTGTAATCCTACTTGTTTGAAGTATTTCCATTTTGATTTCCATAGTGGTTGCACCAGTTTGCACTCCCACCAACAACGGAGAAGGGTTCTCTTCTCCCCACAGACCCACCATAATTTGTTATTGGTTCATTTCTTGAAAACAGCCATTCTTTCTGAGGTGAGGTGGAATCTCAGCATTGTTTTCATCTGCATCTCTCAAATGACCAGGGATGTGAAACATTTTTTCATATATGTATTTGCTGCTTTTACTTCTTTGTCTGAAAAATGTATGTTCCATTTCAGATGTCCATATTTGAATCAGGTCTTGATATTTAGGGCTCCCTTATATATTCTAGAAAATAGTCATTTGCCTGAGGAACAGCTGGTAAAAGTTTTTTATCACATTATAGGCTGTCTCTTAGCTCTGTTGGTGGTTTCTCTTGTACTGCAGAAACTTTTCAAAAAGATGAGATCCCAGTTGTTGATGTTTTGTGCTGGTTCCCATGCTACTGAGGGCTTGTTGATAAAGTCTTTTCCTATGCCAATGACTTCAAGAGTTCTACCTAACCTATCTTACACCAAGTTTAATTTTTCTGTTTTAATATTTAGATCTTTAATCCATTTCGATTTTAATTTAGTGCCTGGTGAAATATAGGGTCTAGTTTTAATCTTTGACAGGTTGAGTTCCAGTTTTTCCAACACCATTTATTAAAGAGGCCATCCTTCCTCCAGGGGGACAGTCAGCTCCTTTGTCAAAGATGAGGTAGCTGAGTACATCTGGAGTGGTTTTTGTGTCTTCCAATCTGTTCCACTGATCCTCAGGTGTGTTTCTTTGCCCGTACCATGTTGTTGTTTTTTGTTTGTTTGTTTGTTTGTTTTTGAGACAGGGCCTCACTATGTAGTTGAGACTGACCTGGAACTCACTGTGTAGCCCAGGCTGGTCTTGCACTCACAGTGATCCTTCTGCTTCAACCTCCCGAGTGCTGGGATTACAGGTGTGCTCCACCATGCTCAGAATTACCATGCTGATTTTATCACAGAGGATTTGTAGTATATTTTCAAGTTGGGGATAGTGACACCCCTGTCATGTTTCTGTTGCCTAGAATGGCTTTTGCTATTCTAGGTCTCTTCTTGTTCCAAATGAATTTTTTTATTTTTTTTTCTTTATTTCTTTGAAATATGCTTCTGGGATTTCAATAGGGATTGCATTGAATCTGTATAGCAGTTTTAGTATTATGGCCATTTTCACTATGTTGATTTTTTCCTACCCGGGAGCAAGGGGTGTCTTTCCACTTTCTTTTCTTTTTTTTCTTTTTATTGAGTTTATTGGGCTGGCTTGGACTTGAGACCTCCCTCCATTTTCTTATATCCTCTTCAATCTCTTTTTTCAGAGTGTTGTAGTTAAAAAAAATGGGCTGTGTATTTAGTTCAATGGAGCTGGCCCCTGCCTTGCAAGCGCAAGGAACCAAGTTCAATCTCTGGTACCAAAAAAAAAAAAACCCCACACACACAAAACAATATAAAACAAAAACCAAAAAAGCAGAGTGCTGTAGTTTTCAGTGCAGATATCTTTTGCTTACTTTGTTAGATTGATCCCTAGGTTTTTGGTATCTCTTTTTTGTTGTTGTTGTTGTTTTGTTTTTTTGAAAGGGATGCTATTGTGAGAGAGATTGTTTCCCTAATTTCTCTTTTAGTGAGTCTATTATTTGTGTACAAGAAGGCCATTGATTTTTGAGTGTTGACCTTGTATCCAGCTACACTGTTGAAAGTTGCAATTAAGTCTAATTAACCAAGAAACCTAAAACAGTACTTTATGGAATTTTGATAATTTGCCATGCTTGCAGCCACATTCTTCAATATATATCAGGGGTTATTATAAATAAAATAGAAAATGTGAAAAACAAAGATGATTAGAAATGGAAAATAAGGACGGGTGCACAAAGAGGAAATTAAAATAGTGAATAGTAATATGAATTGTTCATCTAAGAAACACATTTGTAGAAGTTATGCATGCCATAGTCAGCCCAGGCTTTTCAAAAAACATTTAAATAATATTACAACATTTGATTGGTATATGTATTACGTAACTTACACTAAGTAAAATTATATAAGTAATGAATATAAATTCTTCTTTAAAAGGAATATTTGTGTAATAGGAAGAAAAGGTCTAAAGTTGTAGGGGAAATGGGAGGGTTAGGAGAAAGGTATGAAAGGAAAAGAAAGAATATGAGAAAAGGAAAAAAATGGAAACAGTCTTTGTAAATAGGGAAGGGAGAAGGGCCTGACGGGAGGGAAGGGGTAAGGGAAAAAAAATGAGAATGAAGACCTGTCATGTAAAGGTACAAGAGCCCAATGATGAATGTAACTGTACTGTATACCTAAAATGTACCAATAAAATTTATCAGAAGAGAAAAAAGAGGAATGTGATTTTTCTCTGTGAAGCAAACATTTTGGAATCATGCTTGTACTGAGAGATCAAAACTATAAAATACAAAGCTGGAAACTTCAAAATACAAATGTATTTTACAGAAACTCTGAAAACAAAGAAGCAGCAATAGATAACACACTTTGATGTAGTCAAATGATTAAACGTCTCCCTCATCTTCTCACTTCTTAGCACATATTCACATTAGGCCAAAAATATACTTTACACTTAGATTAAAAATCAATTTTATTGCTTCCTTTAACTTATCTATATATGAAATTTTCTCGCTTAGTTTTTAATCTGCTTCCTGTTCTTTGTCAACAATAGTTTTTATTGGTATTTTTTCCATTTACTTTTGTCATTTTGGCATACTGCTTTGTCACCTGTATTACAATTTCAAAACAATGCAAATAAGCATATATGCATATATAACCATAAATCTGTCTCTGCCTGAATTTGTATTTTTCCAAGTTCACTCCAAACTTATTGAGTGCTGTGAAATCCACATGGAGTATTTTTATACTTATTCATTATACTTGTAATTTATATATCTTTCAATACTTAGGGGAATATATTTAATACTCTTCCTAGTTTAGAATTCTTCTGAAAAAGAAGCACTTAATGATTAGAAATATGAGGTTCCATTTGACCCAGCCATCCCTCTGCTGGGTATCTTTCCAAAAGAATTAAAAGAATCATACCACAGTGATATATGCGCACCAATATTTATAGTGACACAGTTTGTAATAGCTAAAACTTGGAAACAGCCCATTTGCCCATCAGTTGGAGACTGGATAAAGAAGATATGAGTTTTCTATAAAATGAAATACTACTCAGCCATAAAGAAGAAGAAATTAGAGTCATTAATAGGAAAATGAATGTTATGAATGAATATTATACTCTTAAGTGAAATAAATAAGTCACACATATGTAAATACCAAATAGTTTCTCTGGTGTGCAAAACTATAATTGTACATAAGATCTTACTGATAAAATTGACAAAGTGAAATAGGAAGAAAAGGGCTAAAGTTGTAGGGGAAGTGGAAAGAGTAGGGGAAAGGAAATAAGAGAAAAGAAAATGTATGAGAAAATGAAAAAATGGAAATAAAGTATTGCAAATAGTGAAGGGAGGAGGGCTTAAAGGGAGAGAAGTGGTAAGGGGAAAAATGAGAACCAAGACCTAGCATGTAAAGGTACAAGACTCCAATGATGAATATAACTGTACTGCATACCTAAAATGTACCAATAAACTCAATGAGAAAAAAAAGAAATGTAAAATAAAGTCTATTGAGAATGAAAATTGAAAAGGGCCCCCAAAAGTATTTAAAAGTATTTTAAAAATACTAACCTATGTTGGTTGAATTTTAAACAGTTTCCCTCAGTACAAAACAACTCTTCTCCAATCTATTTGAAATGAAGGCTTCTGTGCTCCAAACATTGCCATCAGACCCTTGTTAGGCTTAGTTAATAAAATATATTTGACAAGACCTCAATGCTAGAGTAGCACATCATTCTCTGAGAAATTTAAGCAACTTTCTTCTATCGGACAGTGGAGGTTCATTCTTGCAGTAGCAGTTAGTGCCAGTTTGAGTTTGTCCTATATTTTCAGGCTAAGACTCTTAATATCTCTTAAGAGGTCTGCTTAGCCTCTTTCTCAGGGACATAGTTACAATTTACAATATTCACTCTATTCTCAGACAATTACCACAGTTAGTAAAACATCAAAGTTTTGCTGATCTCTATCCTCCTTGATGCCCCCACTCAGTTACAATTGCTCCTTAGCCAACTTGCAAAGTTTAGCAATTCCATCCTCTTCCCACCCAGTGGTGCTAGTTGTATCTTGCAGTTGTTAACATACAGCTCCCTTTTTGTCTCTTCTGTTCTCTAATATTTAGTTTGTAATTCTTTTGTACTGATTTTTATTAAAATTATAATGTCTTTGATTTCCTGTGTTGGTCAGCTTCTCACCACTATGACAAAATAGCTGAGAATAATAATTTAAGGAAGGAAAGGTTTGTTTTTGGCTCTCAGTTTTATAGGTTTAGTTCCATGATCAGCTAACTAATTTGCTTTTAGGCCTGTGGCAAGACAGAAATATCATGACAGAAGTGTGTATCAGAGGAAAAGTACTCTTGTCGTGATAGCTAGGAAAGAGAGTGGGGGGAATATGAATCGAATATGTCCTGGAAAAAAGTAATAGTTCAAAGGAATGCCCACAGTTACTTTCTCTAACTAGGCTCAACTTTCTAACAGCTCATTAAGCTATGAATCATCAATAGATTAAACTATTGATGACGTGAACACTCTGATAATCAAATTATCACTGCAGTTTTCATTTCATTTTGGAGGTGAAGTCTTCTACACACGTTAATACTGATATTAACTCCAGATATGATCCATAATATCTACTGACTGAACTCTACCTTATGTACAATTTCTTATTTCAAGATATTATCTCCTAGTTATTTGGAGGTAAATAGTAGGCACTAGGGAAATAAAAACTGAAAGTTTGTGCATCTCCTCAAGTTCCTTGCATGTACAATTTCCTTCAGAATACACTAAAGTAGAAGATTGATTTGTACTATGTTTTTCAGGAATAGAAGCTGTGTCCTGAAAGTATCCTACTGGTTTTTAATTCAAAATACTTCACTGTTGTAGAAAACTGGATCATTTTAATTATAATCTGCTTGCAAGTAATTGTATTTGAAAAAAGATAGATTGGATTTCACAAAGTTATGAGAGTAAGCTATATTTAGGTAGGGGGAAAAAGCTGTCACACTCGAATAAATCTCTTCAGCAAGTCAATGTTTAAATCATTCATTCATTCAAAAACAAATATTGATTATATGACAAATATCCTTTAAGGAATAAGAATTTTGGCTCTTATTTTCAAAGATTTTATATGCTGTTTTACAGGGAGCTTGGCACACATTATACAAGGTTGAAAATTAATTAAATGCACATGATGATTTTCTTCAAACTAAAAATCAAGATACATAGAGAAAAATGTTAATGGGCTATTAAAGAGTAGTTTATGACAGTAAGGGCATCAAGGAAGACATGGATAATTCAACAAAAATGTTAATATTTCACTGGTTATGGCAATTGTCTGAGAACAGAGTGGATGTAAAAATTAACATAGGCACTCATAATACCCTTCATCTAGAGTGATTTATGTTGAATTTTTCTTTCAAGAATCCTAGAAGAAGCTGTATAAGAAGCAAACAGCAGTTTAAAGTAACAAAAATAAGTCATTTTGCTCCTTAAACTATAATTTATGAGAATGTATATCTGCTTTAATTAGTTTGCTATATAGCCTAAGCACTTGGGCTAAAAATATGAGATGATTTCCTCATATGACAGGTACACTGGTGTACAAACACAGAAGGCTCTTAACTTAGACTAGCAGCAGTGTTTGGGTTTCCTTTCATATAGGCCTCTGTTTAGTGATGCTTGGCCTTTATTATTATAAAATGAAAACCAAGCCCCACAAATAAGTATCCTAGGAGAGGAAATAGGGGTTACCAGTCCTGTGTGGCATCAGCCCCAATCACAAATGTTGTTATATCCTCCGTATTATTAATTTGTCATGGAAACTTCATAGATTCAACAACTGATGCCAGTGATCGCTTTTCAGTGAGAGGCATTTCCAGAACTATGAAATCCACTTCAATATTATCATAATCATTCTGTAATTTTTGAGCATGTCACTTGTTTACATTAATAGATATTCAAATAGTTTAAAAATATCAACTTCAACTATTGAAGAGCTTGT
The DNA here is from genome assembly GCF_012274545.1 of Fukomys damarensis. Classification (NCBI taxonomy): domain Eukaryota; kingdom Metazoa; phylum Chordata; class Mammalia; order Rodentia; family Bathyergidae; genus Fukomys; species Fukomys damarensis. Next base: position 3,543,436 of record NW_022900918.1, read on the forward strand.
GCTTAAAATCATTTAATTATTACATAACAAATTTTAAAATACTTACACATTGGTGCATGGACAGTTCCTCCAAAGATGAGCTCAGATATTTTCTGCTACATTTTGAACAGGTAAGTCTCAATACATCCACCCACGGTTCATAAAAGTTGATAATAAATTTTGGAATGCAGCTGTTTCTCTTCAATTCCTCTTACTTTAGTATTTATTAATGCAAGACTGAGTGTTTGTTATATGGTTTGTTATCTTTACTATTTTTTATCTGACTATACTTACCATTCTCTACTACAAAGTTACAGAACGACAAGTGTTGTCTCAACTAAGATTAGTAAGTAGCTGTGGTGAAATTGGTAATGACAAAGTTAGAAAAGATTAGGAAGGTGAACCTTTCTCCAGTTAAGAAACAGTAACACTTTTCTGTTACTTAAGATTCTAAGGGGCCAGGGATTTAGCTCAGCGGTTCGGTGGCCTGCCTCGCAAGCACAAGGACCCAAGTTCGATCCCTGATCCAAAAAAAAAAAAAAAAAAAAA
>NW_022900918.1:3544013-3554966 GCF_012274545.1 Fukomys damarensis
CAAAAAAAAAAAAAAAAAAAAAACCCTGAAACGAAGATTCTAAGGAAAGAAAACATTATATTTGAACTGGATGTTGTGGAATATGACAGATAGATAGATGAAGTGTTTATGCTTGAGAGCATATTATATATTCTCTGCTTTTAGGTATTTTCGACCAGTAGCATTTCTTTCATAATAATTCTGGTTGTTATTCAGCCATTTCTTTAAAGAAATTTAATGACATCTAGGATTTATTTTCAATTAATACAGGAGAAGGAGAAATGAGTATTATGGAAATATAACAAGATGGGCCATCAACTAGTAATTGTTATCACCAAGTGTTTTACTTTACTGTTTTCATCACTGATACTAAATACCCAACATCCAAAGTTAAAAAAGGAAAGATTTATTTCAGATTGCCCTTTGTGGAGGTTTCAGTTCATAGTTATGTGGCTCCAAGACAGGGTGTCACAATAGAGGGACATCAAAGAGAAGAAACAGGGCAGGCAGAAGGCAGCAAAGCAGCAAAGAAGTTGCAGCAGCAACCAAGCCTGATTTTGTATTTCATCCAGGCTACATGACCTTTGGGTTGCATCATCCACACCCGGGGGAAACCCTTAATCCTAGAATCATGCACTTAATCCCAGGATCATACATACTTTAGATTCAAACAACCTATGACCACGTGAGACTTTGGAGTCATCTAGACACAAGCCATAACATTCCACCCCTGGCCCCCAAAGATCATGTACATGCAAAAGAGATTTAGTCCATCTCTAAGAGTTACCAAAGTCCTAAAAGTTTCAGCATTGCTAAAAGGTCCAAGCCTCAAGTCTTTTCAGAGATTTAAGGAAAACTGTTAGCTTTGAGCCCTCTACTAATTAAAACAAGATAAATACTTCCCAACATACAATGGCGCAAGACAAACATTCCCATTCCAAAAGATACAAAGAGCGGGGATGGAAAGGAATGGGAACAAAGAGAGACCAAGGTCCACCATGGCAAACATTAAATCTCATAGTTCCAGGTACAGCATCTGGTGCAATCTGGCAAGTTGTGAACTCCAAAAGGTTTGGTAGACTCCACCCATAGAACACTTCTGTTGGTTGTAGCTCCCATAGAGTCTCATTGACTGACTTTCTAACTCCTTGATTTTTTCTTCAGACAATTCATGCTACTGGTTTCTCCAGTCTTCTGGGATCACCACTGTGCCTTCAGCTTCACACTCACAGCTTCACACACTGCCCTCTCAGAGACACACTGCCTGGCCTCCCACATTTCCTGAATCCTTGGGGGAAGCCTTCCTGGTCTCCCAGTTCTTGCATTCTTCATGCACCTAAAACCAGCACCATATGGTTAACACCTAAGTCTGCCACCAGCTGAAGCAGTAGCCAGGCTTCCTTCTCTATTAAATGTAGGGTTTAAGTGTCTGGATTGCTGATCACTAAAACTAAATCCTGAGGGAAATTTTACCCAAGTTGCCATGACTGTTGAACATGGCATTTTGCAGCTTTCTTCTCACAGAAAAGTCTTTCAACTCTGCAATTTTTGGGCAATAAAGGCGAGAGTATTGATGGTTCTTGTGATGTTCTCAGGCTATGTTTTCTATTGTTCTGTTACTTCTCAGTATCACGTTCTTTGCTCCATCTTTAGACTCCACAACATAACAGGAGCTTATTTTCTGGTGAAACACACAGTATTTTAAATTTTTCTGCTCTGCTCTTTGGTCTTGATTCTCAACATAAATCTGGCTAAAAGCCTCCAACAGTAGCCATGCCATTACCTCAATATTATACTGTCTTGAGATTTTTTTACACAAGGTTAATTAGTCCTTTACCTTCAGTCTCAATCTCAGATAAAGTCTCTAGACATGAGCGAAACGCAGACAAATTTTCTGCCAAAGTGTAACACACATGATTTAGAGTTTAGCAGCCAATGTAGTTCATCTTCCCAGAAAAAAACTCCTATTCCTAGTCTTTACTGGCAGCATTGCTGTCAGCATTCTAGTCTTCAGAGCTCTAACTAGAATCTCCTATAAAATACAGCTTAAAGCATTCCAGGGATGTTTCTTCAGCTGGCATCTCCAAACCTTTCCAACTCTTCCCACAAGCCAGTTCCAAAGACTCTTGAACCACATAGTCAGGAACAGTCACAGCAATGGTCCCACTCCCACTGTCTTAGTCATTTTTCTCATGGCTGAGACAAAATACCCAACACCCAAAGTTATAGTAGGAAAGGTTTCATTTCAGTTTAACCCTTGTAGAGATCTCAGTCCATAGTTGGCTGGCTCTAAGTTAGGGTGGCATGGAAGAGAGACATAGAAGAGGAGAAACAATCCACAGCAAAGCAAGGCAGGCAGAAGGTAGCAAAGCAGCAAAGAAGTTGCAGCAGAAACCAAGTCTGCTTCTATATTTCATCCAGGCTATGTGGCATTTGGACAAAACCACACACAGCCAAGAGCAGGGTCTTAATCACAGCACCACATCTCCCATATCTGGCCACCACTGAAAAACCCCACATATGACTCAAGGAAGTTTTTGTTAGACGTCTAGATACAAGCCATAACATGAAGTAAAAGGAATTTGAGATTTTCTTTACTATTTATCCTACCTTTGTACATTGAAAATTTTTCATAATAAAAATTAAATATAGAATTTTTACTCATGTAAACAGGTTTTATAAAAAGCCACGTGAGTAATACTGCATTTAACTTTCTGACAGCAAGCTTTGAGATATTACTAATATTAAACAATTTCAGATACTGATTTAATAATGATCATTGCCAATTAGAAAGCAGCTGATATGTATTACTTAATCAAAGATAAGAATCTTCACACATAGTAACAAATTTCATGTCCAGAAGTCATTTAATGTCTATGGATTTTACCTATTCATTTTCTCTTATTCTTTGTAGAAACCCTATGTTTAAACATGAATATTCAGTACCTTTCAGTAGCAAAGAAATAATATTCAGTATGAAAATCAATGAAAAGCTCTCACACTAAGCATACAGCTAAACAGATTAAAACTATTAGACCAAAGATGTTATTATACTTTACATATCAATGAAACATTACTTTAGGAATAAAAGAGCAACAATTTCAATATTCACACTATTAGATGAGTATATAAAAACAAATGCTTTAAAGAATTTGAAGAACTATTTAAACAATAGCCTCTATTTTGGTCTTTAATCAACAATATAATCCTCCATAGAACACATAGTCTACAGCCTTCCCTCACTGCAGGCTCAATAGTAAATAAGGGATAAAATATTAAATGGAAAACAATAGTGATGCATTTTCTTTCATAGAAAGTATGATGTTGCATTCTATAGACATGCTAAAAACAAAACAAAGTCTCCCTATTTATTAACTTGCAAACTTGAATTTATACATGAGTCACATAAACTTATTCCTATTGGTCAGTGAATGAGTTAAGTGTCCCCTACTTTCAGTACAGTGTTATCTGCTTTGTAAAAGAAAGCTTTCTTAAAAGGTGTAGAAAAATGACAAAAATGTAAATATAACAAAAGAAAATTTCATGGCTATGCTGCTGTGCCTATCAATTCTCTGGAGATTCAGTCTGATCAGCAAAACTGGGACTAGGGAGATTCTATGGTTAGTAACTATTAAGGTTACTGCAGGTATTATAACGGAGTAATGATGTCTGCACTAGCAAATCAACTACAGTAGGGTTCCCTTCCCACTCATTTAGTAGTCTAATGCAGATTTTCTCAGAAGACATTTCATAAAGTTGGGCTCCTATCAAATTATTATTATTATTATTATTATTATTATTATTATTATCCATTACAAACATATTTCTTCAAAAGTACCTATTTAAAACTAAGCATAGTCTCACTTAACAATGTCAGCTATGAAATGTATCTATATATAATATCTGCAATGTTAAAAATAGAGGCAGAAATTCCATTAATATGCATGGATATTCTTTTGAATGAAGACAACCTTCTTTATTATTCTAGTCATGAAAACCTGTACATGTATGATTTTTTTTTATGGGCGTATTGATGAGCATAGCAGAGAATGGGTATAGTGTTCACCAAAAAATCACAAGCCCTTGAAAAGACCCTGTAGGTTGCTTCATTCAGGGAAATTATCTGAAAAACTTGGTATAGATTGGTTTCTGCTTCTCTAAAGATGTAGATATAATTGATTGCACATTATTCTCCTAAGTAAACACAACAGAAAACCCTGCTCACTATAACTTTTAATTGGATATTAAAAGATTCAAAGCTGCAAAAAAGAAGAAAGGTAAGTTAGGGACTTCCAGTCCTGACACCAACATGACAGCAAATATTAACAACAAACATAATAATCCATAAAATAAAAAAATCAATAAATGTTACTGCATCAAAATAAAAAAGAAAACATGTGGGGAGGATGATATCATAATACAAACATTGAGAACATATTTACAAATTAATCATAGAATGGAATCTGGAATATAAAATACCTGGCAAAAGATATTAAGAGCTATTTCAAGAAAGAGCATATGTACACATACAAAAAAAAAAACATAAAAAAGATTCTTAGTGTTAATAGTCATTTAGGAAATGAAGATTAAAACCAGAATCAAGTATCAGTATACACTTATCAGAATAGCTAAAATTAAAAAAAAAAACTAGTGACAGCCTCAAATTCTCTCAGTATTATCCTTTGCTATTATAAGTATACATGTACACAGCCAACTAGAAACCACTGTAAGATTTTTATAATTTTTTTATTCTGTTCTTTTCAACTAAATATGCACTTCAATTCCTGGACATTTATTTCATAGTATTAAATGTATTTTCACACAAAACCTGTCAATAACATTTATAGCACTTTTAATCATAATACTGAAGGTCTTTACAAAAACTGGAAACAATGCAAAGGTATTTCAGTGAGTTTACAATTAATCAGTAGTGCATGCATGCAATAGAATGTTTCTGAGCATTAGAAAGGGCACTAAGGTGTGTAGCTCAGTGTCAAAGTGAATATGCAAGTCCCTAGGTTAAATATTGCATTATGGTTAAATAGACAATCAGACAAACAGATCATTAACATATACATCTTAGATGCATCTTCAGATAATTATACTAAGTGAAGAAAAAATCTTATACTGTTCAATGCCAAAATATTCTGTGGTAGTTGTTTTCTCATCTTGAATGAGAAATGCCTAGCTGATTGGTTTAGCACACTTCTTAGTGTGTATAGATGATTGTCTTACTGAAGATGGGAGAGCCACTCTAGTAGTGGGTGGCAACAGTAAATAGACAGGTAAACTGAGCAGAAAAAAAGGAAAAGAAAGAAGCTTTGCTTCTGATTTTCTGGAGGAGATACAGTCTCTGCCATCGTCTTTTGACATAGGTCTCCAGGATCTCAGCACTGACTCTTCAGCTTTCCAGTGATAACTCTTTGTTTTCCTGATATGGACACAGACAGGTCTCTGCAGTTAGCACCAGACCTCCAGCTTTTGAATGAATCCTTTGGCTTTCCAGCACAGAGACAGCCCTTTTGGTTTTTTTCCTCATTGAGTTTATTGGTACATTTTAGGTATACAGTACAGTTGCAATGATCATTGGGATCTTGTACCTTTACATGACAGGTCTCAGTTCTCATTTTTTTCCCCTTGTCCCTGCCTTCCCTTCACTTCTTCTCCCTTCCCCCTTTACAAACACTTCATTTCCAGTATTTTTCAATTTATCATATTTTTTAATTTTCCCTAATTAGCTTTCCTGTACCCTTCTCACTTTCCCTGCAACTTTAGCTCCTTTCTTCCTATTTCACATTGTCAATTATATCATTAGGATCTTATGTACTAGTATAGTTTATTCACACCAGATAAAATATTTGGTATTTACACATGTGTGACTTATTTATTTCACTTAGGAGTATATCCTCAGTATGTATCCATTTTCCTATGAATGAATCTAATTTCTCATTCTTTTTTTTTTTTTTGGATTTTTGAGACAGGGTCTCACTATGTAGTTGAGAATGACCTGGAACTCAATATATACCTCAGGCTGGTCTCAAACTAACAGCAGTCCTCCTGCCTCAGCCTCCCGAGTGCTGGGATTATAGGCATGCATCACCAAGCCCAGACACTAATTTCTCATTCTTTATGGCTGAGTAATATTCCATTTTATAGAAAAACCACATCTTCTTTATCCAGTATCCTACTGATGGGCAAATGGACTGTTTCCAAGTTACAGCTTTTACAAACTGTGCTGCTATAAACATGGGTGTGCATATATCTCTGTGATATGATTCTTTTAATACTTTTGGAAAAACACCCATCAGAGAGATGGCTGGGTGAAATGGAACTTCTAGTCCCAACTCCTTCGAGTTATCTCCATATTGATTTCCATAGTGATTGCACGAGTCTGCACGCCCACCAGCAATGGAGAAGGTCCCTTTCTCCCCACAATCCCAATATATTTGTTGTTGGTTGATTTCTTGATTGGAGCCATTCATTCTGGGTTGAGGTTGAACTTCAGTGTTTTTTTCATCAGCATATGTTGAGCAACCATTGATGTGGAACATTTTTTCACATATTTATTTGCTGATTTTACTTCTTTGTCTTAGAAAAGTCTGTTCACTTCAGATGCCCATTTTTTTTATTAGATCCTTATATTTGAGGGACCTGATTTTTTTTCAAACACTTTTTCTGCATCTATAGAGAAGATCATGTAGTTTTTGTCCTTGACTTTGTTAATACAGTGTATTACATTTATTGATTTACATATGTTGAACCATCCTTGCATCCCTGGAATAAATCTGACTTGGTCAGGATGTGTGATCTTCTTGATGATCCTCTGTATTCTCTTTGCTAGTATCTTATTAAGGATTTTTGCATCTATATTCATTAAGGAGATTGACCTGCCATTCTCTTTTTTAGTTGTGTCTTTCCCTTGTTTGGGAATCAAAGTGATACTTGCACAGGAATGAATTTGGAAGTATTACTTCCTTTTCAATTTCATTGAAAGGTTTGAAGAGTAAAGGCAGTAGTTCTACTCTAAATGTCTTGTAAAATTCATCAGCGAATCCATCAGGGCCTGGGCTTTTCTTTGCTGGGAAATTTTTAATAATATTTTCAATTTCACTGATTGTAATTGGGGTGTTTAAAATGTTTTTATCTTCTTTGTTCAACTTTGGTAATTCATAAGTATCTAAAAATCTGTCCAGTTCTTTGGTGTTGTCCATTTTATTGGAGTACAGGTTCTCAAAGCAGGTATTAATGATCCTCTGGATTTCTGTTGGGTCTGTTGTGACTTTGCCTTTTTCATTCCTGATTGCATGGATCTGAGCTTTTTCTTTCCTTTTTTTGATAAGATTAGCTAAGAGCTTGTCAATTTTATTTATTCTTTCGAAAACCAACTCTTTGTTTCATTTATATTTTGTATCATTTTCTTAGTTTCCATTGCTCTAATCTTTATAATTTCCTCTCTTGTTTGAGCTTTGGGTTTTTCTCACTCTTGTTTTTTTAGGAGACTAAGATTCATCATTAGGTTCTTTATTTGAGCTTGCTCTGATTTCCTAGTGTGGGCATTCAGTGCTATGAATTTTCCACATAGAACTGCTTTCATTGTATCCCATAGATTCCTGTATGTTATATTGGCATTTTCATTTATTTGTAAAAACTTTCTAATTTCTTCTTTAATTTCCTGTATGATTCACTGATTGTTCAGGAGAATGTTGCTCAGTTCCTATGTGTTTGTGAAGTTCCTATGGTTTCTTATGCTATTGATGTCCAGCTTGATTGCACTATGATCCGATAATATACAGGAGATAATTTTGATTCTTTTACATTTATTCAGACCTGTTCTGTGAGCTAGTCTGTGGCCTATCTTGGAGAAAGACCCATGTACAGCCTAAAAGAATGTATAATCTGATTTTGTGGGGTGAAACACTCTATAGATGTTGATTAAATCCATGCATTCAAAAGCTTGTTTGAGTTCCAGTATTTTGTTGTTGATCTTCTGCCTAGATTATCTGACTTTTTGTGTTAGTGGGGTATTTATATCCCCCACTACAATATTATTAGTGCTTATTTGGTTTTTCATTTTTCTTAAAATTGGTTTTATAGATATGGGGACATTAACATTTGGTGCATATATATTTATGATTGTCATCTCTTCCTCTTGACTTGTTCCCTTTACAAGGATATAGTGGCCTTATTTGTCTCTCTCAATCAGTTTTGCTTTGAAATTTACTTTGTCTTTGAATAAGATTTCTACCCCTGCTTTTTTCTGGGCTCCTGTCAAATGGAGAATTGTTTTCCATCCATTCACTTTCAGTTTATGGGCTTCTTTTTGCACTATATGTGTTTCTTGCACACGACATATAGCTGGATTTTGCCTCTCAATCCATTCTGCTGGTCTATTTCTCTTTATTGGTAAATTGAGGCCATTAGCATTGATGGTTATAACTGATATTTACTGACTTATTATTGTCATGTTATTGTCCTTTTTTTGACTCTTTTTAGTTTTTCCCCCTCTCCTTTTAGTTTCTTGCCTTGCCTATTTGATTTGCTCTTTTGGCCCTTATGGTGTTGTGACCTTCATTGGCTTTTTCTAGGATATTGTTTAGAATTCCTTGTAGTGCTGGTTTAGTATTCATGAATTTTCTCATGTGTTTTTTGGCACGAAATTATCTTATTTCCCCATCCATTTTGAAAGAGAGTTTTGCAGGATGCATAAGTCTAAGTTGGAGTTTGTTTTTTTAAGACTTGAAATACTTCACTCCACATTCTCCTTGACCTGAGGGTTTGTGTTCAAAAGTCTGCTATGATTCTGGGGCTTTCCTTGAAATACTTCACTCCACATTCTCCTTGACCTGAGGGTTTGTGTTCAAAAGTCTGCTATGATTCTGATGGGCTTTCCTTTGCATGTGATTTGTTTCTTTTCTCTTCCTGCTTGTAGTATTTTGTTCTTCTGTTGGGTTTCTGGGATCATGATTGTTACATGTCTAGATGTAGATTTTTTTTTTTTATTGTGGCTAGTTGGAGTCCTATATGCCTCACTTTATTTGTATGTCTAATTCTTTCCCCTCTGTTTGGTGAGTTTTCTGTCATTAATGCTGTGAATTGGTTTTTTAAGTCATGTGTATTTTCTCCTAATACTTCATGGATTCCTATCAGTCTTATGTTATTCTTCTTTGCATCATCTAGGAGTTGTTGGATCGATTTCTCATGATCTCTTACTTTTTTTTAAAGAGACCTCTCTTTTCATGGTCACTGACTACAACCCTATCTTCTATATCTGAGATTCTATCTCCCCATTCTTTTATTCTGTTGCATACAATTTCAACAGAGTCTTTAATCTCCTGTATATCTGTTTGAATCTGTTTTATGGATTCCATTTCTTTCCTCTGTTGGACATTCATTGTTTCCATTTCTTTCTTATTCTGTTTTTAATTTTTCTACAGCCTGATTGATCTGTTTTGTTGCTTCCTATGCTATGGTTTCAGGGTGTCCTGCTGGTTCACTCTCAGACTTTTCATCCTCATTAGCCCTACTCTTTGCCATTGGTGAGCTGGAAGTCTGTCTTTGTGACTTGCTTAAGTGTTTTCTCATTTTTATTTTTGTTGTTGGGTTGTCCTTGGTTTAATTTCTGGGTTATTACTTATATCTTCCTCATGTAGTTGCTCTTTAGCTTTTGAGTCTCTAATGACTCATAGGCATTCTCATTTTCATAATATCAGAGAAAACAACTCACTGAATCAATGGCAATCCTTTATCCCACTTAATACAATCAGTAACACAATAGGATCAAGCACAACTTGCAAATTGACCACTTGTGGTAGTCATTAATCTAGCAACTTTAAACAATGTGAATTAAATTAAAATTAAGAAGGAGACCAATATATGTTTGCAGTGAATACACTTTTCAATATAGCGTCTTTACCATTTAGGATGCGGGGTTAGACAGAGTTAGGATGAGAGGAGTAGATAAGTGAAAGAATTGGAGAAAGTTTCAAGTGAAGCCAGAGGACATAGAATAACCATACAGTCTTAGGAAGCTATTAAATTCAAAAGGGATATACATAGTGCCATAATAAGCACAAGAATATATACCCTTAACAGTAATAGGGTCTCACATTACCTTAAAACTATTGACCCATAAGTGAGGTAAAATAAAAGAAGAAAAATAACATAAAAAAAAGAAAAATAATGTAAAAGAAGAAGCCTGAGTTAGGGCAGGATTAGGAACAGATAGGGAGATGAGGGATAATATGGTGGAGCAAGAGACTAAGTTAGAGAAAGAGGATAGAAAAAAGAAAGAATTTGCAGAGTTGAATGAGGAAAGAAAGAAAAAAAAAGAATTTGAAAGGCCTCTTTCAGACTGTATCTCTGCTGTCATAATATACAACCTGCACAGCCATGTACAGAAACAAGTCCCCTGATCTCAGCTAGCCAAGGGCAGCTCCCTGTGACTCAGACTGACCTCAAGCCACAAAGCCCAGATTGAGTTTCCCGACATCTACAGGGTTGAACTCCACACAGTTCTACTACAGTATTCCCCTGCCCTTTCTTTAAAGATGTTCAAAGTTGGGAGCTCAGAAAAATAGTCTTTATGACCACGTATGCCTCTGCAGAGTGTGTCCAAGGCCGGGCTCAATCAAGAGGTCTGAGAGCAGGGCTGATGGTGTTTCAGGGGTGCCTGCTCAGCTACCTTCCTTGCTGGAGCTGGTGGTGGTGCAGGCAGGGGAGGGTGCGGTTCCCAGGTACCGCCAAATGGGCCCAAGCAGGCTGGAGGGACAGCAGATCTTGGAGCTGCCTTCCCAAATCTCACCTTCCTCACTGGGGCTAGAGGAGCACAGTCCTGGGCTGTGCTACCCTGTCCTGCTGAATGGGGAGACAGCCCTTTTGTATTCTTCCACACTTGCCTCTGCAGAAGGTCACTGTCAGCCTACCTTGTATATATAATATATAATATGTATGATACAGATATATGATATCTGCATA
>NW_022900918.1:3555095-3562809 GCF_012274545.1 Fukomys damarensis
TATTCAATTTCTCTAGTGATTCCTAAACAATACACATTGTATTTATGTGACATTCTTGGAATTTCAAAGATGTCATATCTAAAACATACCAGTGCTTGCTAAAAGTTTGTGGTATAGGACTGGATATGACTATAAACATGTACCATGGAAAATACATTCATAATGAAAATAATACCTTGTTTTAATTATGATTATTACTTAATATATGTATAAATTAACTGATATGTAGTTATAAAACAGATCCTTCCAACATCTAAATCCTAATTTGACAGTATAGTATGTGAAGGAAAGAAGTTATCATTGGGAAAACTTGGTAAGCAATAAAGGGGACCTTGTTATAGAAAATAGCTACTTTTTTCCTATCTATGAAAATTTTACAAAATGTTTTTTTTAAAAAAATTCTATATATGATTTAATTTTTCACAAATTTGCTCCATCTATATTTACTTTCCTCAAAGTCTTTTCCTATAAGTTTTTATTGTATTTTTTGTAAACATTTTTCCCAAACTTCTTAATTTTGTGGTAGCTACTATAGGTAATTTGAAACAAAGAGATTGTATTTATAACAATAAATCCAAATTTAGAAACCATGGCTTTAATACCTTTTGTGTTGCTGTTATTTTAAAATTTCTTATAGGACCTTTGTGATTCAATGCCTGTTTGGTTTCAGTCACTGATATTAGAAAAACAAAAGGGTTATTCTGTAATATATAAAACTAAAATGTACTTCTGACGTATAGATCAGTTAGTGTGAGAGACTAAAATTCATGATTAAAACAATAAATATCTTCATCTCTTAGGGACATATTGCTTGGCAATTCATGATAAATAATAAGTAGAAAGGTAGACAACATGCCTAGCTAAATTGGAAATTTTATTGAAAAGGACAGGCACGTGTCATACTAGTTAGTTAAGTGTAGTTGGCATGAAGAGGTTCCTTTTTGTTGAGTGATTCTGTCATGAGTATCAGCTGGAATTTTTAGAGTATTAACTTTGTTTTTCTGGAGGCTACATACAGATTAGCTCAAGAGTCATTTAAGTACTTTGGGGTGCAATAATGTGATAATGTAGCCATATCAAAATTACTATTTATGGCAGTTGTTTTTGGTGACAAAGCAGAGTATCCAATTTTATAAAAACAGAACTTTATTATTTCAATAATAAACACACATAGCCAGGTGTGGTGGCACATGCCTGTAATCCTAGCACTCAGGAGACTGAGGCAAGAGGATCACTGTGAGTTTGAGGCCAGCCTGGGCTACATAGTGAGTTCTAGATCTGCCTCAACTACATAGTGAGACTCTGTCTCAAAATAAATAAATAAATAAATAAATAAATATGAATAAATACACATAGTAAGTTTCTTTGGTGATTGTCAGCTTCTCTGAAAAGTTCTTTTCTTTCTTCTTATTGTTACAGAATAACATAGCATTTGTAACCATTATAAAAATGTGAAAAAATTTTTAAAAAAGGTTTGATATGAAGGGTTTGTAAGATAGTATCCTAGCATCTCCTCCTTTTCCCTATTAGACAAGTACTCAGCAGAGATTCTCTCTCTACCTGTAAAACTTCTCCTTATATATCTGGGCCACATGTCTCAACAATAAAATACCTAAAACAATCAATAACACGAATGAGTTCCTTCTGTAGAGATTAATGTATAATATATAAACAAACAGTGTAACTCATATCTGGAATGAAGTACAGATCCCCAACAAGGGCAACTGCATCATAAAAATGATAAAATAGAAAACTATTTATGAGTCTTGGAAAAACAAAGCATAACAATAAATGTAACAGTAATTATATGTGGTAAATGCATTCATTTTATTAGAACAGGTGGAAGTTCTATTGCAATACCACTGTTCTGTATGTATTTCAACTTGGTATGTAATGAAATCTTTGATGTTAAAATTTGCAAGCACATTTTTTCCATGCCACTACCTGTAACTTTGAAATGTGATGGCCATGAATATCTTCATATTCATAATGGAAGATTTCGGACACTGAGAGTTGAGAGGAAGGCTGTTCTCTTCTTTGAGACTGCTAGACAGGTGGGCACATCTCTGGGCTTTCTTCTCAGCTTTATATGACAGACTTGCACAGCAAGGGAGAACTGGGGAGCTGCAGAACATGAAGAGTAAGCAGCTGGCTTTCCTGCCTAGCAGATTCAGAAGCCTACAAATTATAAGAAAGTCTAGCAAGGGTTTGTACTGTGCCTTGTGTGGAATAAACACTAAAATGCAATTGCTTCCTTAAGGGAAAGACAAAGTCTATTCATTTTTAATGTATAGACTAGTTTAACATGATATTGAAAGTAACCATGGTTGCACTCCATGCATTTTTCTCCATTGTTTCAAGTGAGAAAAGAAAACAAACATCAGAAAAGCATTCTCAAACTAAGCACAAAAGATTGCATATCCAGAGAATTTTTTGGTTATTAACAAAATCACTTTTTTATTAAACTTGCTTATACCATTAGATTTGTACAATTATTATCTTAGCAATCCTATTATTATACATCATTTTGAATAACCACTGTTTAATGGTGAAAAATCTGTTCGTTCTTCATGCATTGGTCATTGAAAAAAAATCAGAATAGATATTTTTCAATAGGTAACAAATCTAATAGCACATGAGAAGAAACACAGAAAAGAAAGGCAAGTTGAAGGCAACAAGGCTAAATTGAGGAATGGGTTTCATCATCTGTTTCCATGCAAATATTTTTGGACTGTCCTTGGAAGAACAGCAAAAGGTTTTGTTTGTTCATATGTTACATTAGAGTTTTAAAAATGTTTCTTCTGGGGATAAAGTATTCAGGAATAGGCAGTTTATTCCAAGTTTTCAAAATGAGGATGAGAGATTTATGACCACAGAAAATGATCACAGTTATCTTTTGCTGTAATGGCAGCTGATTCATGAATCAAAGTGTTTTAGGAAATACTAAACTGTTTTATCTAAGTTCCATAGAAATATTAACAGGAAAAAATAGGTGAAGAAAGAACAGAGGAGATGACATATCATCCACTGTGCTTTTCTCATTCTTTATCTTATCTATTGGTACCAGCCTAAGCATTTCCTGTGTCCTTAAGGCTGAGTTTAGGATGGTGTGATTTTAGCATTCAGCTTGACCACCCACAAGTGTAAATCTTAGGCTAGATAATCACTAGCTAACACAGTGTCTGCCTTCTATTGCTTACTTTGAATTTATATCACTATGTTCAAATATGATCTTTAGCAGTCACTAATGCTATACCAGAATGATCAGAAATTCTTTATTCTTCCATTTCTAACTGCTTAGCTACTGACATTCTATAGAGAAGGTGACACATTAGATATTTAAGCAGAGCATAAAAATGGATACATGGTATCTGAACAGTCACAGTATCACAACAAATAAAACATACTGCAAAAAATAGATAAAGTGTTTAGTCTAAAGGGAACTCAGATCCTAATTCTCCAGTGACCTTCTCAGATGAAAAGAATTACCTTTGGGAGTAAATACTCTGAGATAATACATACTTATAGAGCATTGCTATTCAAAAGTAACAGATATTTTATTTTTTACTTGGTTAAATAATGTATTTGATTAAAACCTTCAGGATTGCAAATAAACCAACCACAAAAATTATATTCCTTTAAATTTACATGTTTAATTACCTTTTTTATTCTTTTTAAACTTTGTTTTCTAAATCAGAAATGGTAAAACAATGCAAATAGTTCTAAGCTTTTTGAGATTTTTTTCTGACAGCTGAAATAAATGTAAAATGTGATATATTTGATATCTTTAATTTTATCAGAAACATTAAAAAGTACAAGTTTATAAAACATATAGTTTAAAAATGAACAGTGTTTCAATATAGTGACTATAGTAATGTATTAATGTATGGTATATGTAAAACTTTCTGTAGCAGTGGTACTTATGTTCTGTTCCTTATCCTACCAAGAAAACAAAATGAAATTGATAAGCTATTTAGGGTAGGATGAGATTAGTTAGCTTGATTGGAAGAATCATTTTATAATGATTCATATACAAAAACATCATATATATCTTCAGAAAAATATTAACAATGCTACTAATTTTATTAAAGTTTTGCTATAATACATTTCATTTTGAGATATGTAATTATTGCCATGTAGTATTACATCTAATTATGGATCACAGTTAAAGATGACAAACTTGCTGACAAATAACATAATGGTATAATTCTTTTTAAAAACTTGCTTGACAATCTTTATTTCATTTCATTGAGGTATACGGTAAAGTAAAATTGCCTCTATTTAAGTAGTACCATTAAACATTTCAATATATGTGTACATTGGGAAATAAATCTCAGTTTCTCTAATTTGCATGTTATCAACTAACACACTTATCTTTTGAGTATGTGATAAAAATACTAAACCTATTCTCTTTGCAATTTCAACTCTTTGTGGGATATCATAACATTCAATAGTCACCAGGAAATATCTACAATCTGTTTATACTCTGTTTTACAAACCACAACTATTTCTGGTTTTCAAACCTCCACAT
This sequence comes from Fukomys damarensis, assembly GCF_012274545.1. Lineage (NCBI taxonomy): Eukaryota > Metazoa > Chordata > Mammalia > Rodentia > Bathyergidae > Fukomys > Fukomys damarensis. The sequence continues at coordinate 3,559,627 of NW_022900918.1, forward strand.
TTGTAATTTTCATTAAACCCTTCTTTTCCACTAACTATTCTAGATGCTAAGTTCAAATTGGATCATGCTATAATTTCTCTAGTCAGAGCATTTCACTTAAAGATTTCCAACTTAATGTGTTTTTACAAAGAGCAGGATGTTTGCTTTTTGAGACAAAATAATGTTCTATTTCATAAAAAACCACACTATTCTTATGCATACCAACACTGCTATGAAATGTGAAGGTCTCTAAATGTAATTTTCTGCAAATGTGTTGAAAGGTGATTGGTTGCTATGAAATTAAAATACAGACTGTGAAATGTTGAGGAGATAAATTTATTGATATTTTAGGAAGAACATCACTGGGAGTATGATCTAGGTCCATTCCCCCTCCTCCTAATTCTGCAATGTACTTGAGAATGCAGCTATATGTTCTAGATGCTGATTTCATTTCAATCTTCTTTCAATTTAACTCAATTATTCTTTTCTTTTTAAAATTTTGTGGCAGTGTGGTTGAACCCAGATCCTTGCATATGCTAAGCAAATGCTCTCATCTAACTACATCACCAGCTCTCAACACAGTTTTGTGACTGTAAACCTCTAAATATTAAAAAAAAAGTCACTCTTTGACTATTCATATATCTCCTAACAAAATGTTGATATGTATGCGGTTTCATTTTCTAAGCACAGGTGTTCAGGTTCAAAAATTATAAAGTAAAAATCTTTACTTTGGCTCACAGAATCATGACAACCAGGGAAGCTCATCTCATCAGTTTCCTTCTCATTCATCTTACACTGGCGTTCCCTCAGACCTTAAGATAGAGTACTGGTGGTTGAAGATGTCATTGTATTGATACTGACCAGAATGAACTCTTGTTTCCATTTAGGACTTCCACCCTTCCTGGAAAAACCCTGGCTTCTTCAATCTCCTGCAGTAAATTATGTCTTACATCCATTAATTTCATGATTTAAAGATAGATTATTTTGTATATATATATTTTTTGCTTTCTGTGCACCAACATACATGCTCTTGAGTATCCATGGCATCTCAAATCTACTTCTAGGACAGCAAGGAAGATGATGCTCATTTTTCCATTTCTAACAGTGACAGACCTAGATGAACCAGCTCTCCTGTTATATCACCATTATGTGGCTTGAGCATCCCTCAAGCCTTCGCCATGCAGCATCTTGTAGCCAGTAGATGTCACAGAACCCCTCATCTAGCCCCCCTCACATAAACCTCTCATATAATTCTTGTTTACTAAAATGATCTTAAAGCACATAGCATAGTCTTATCCAATGCTAGGATAACTATGGAAGAATAATCTTGTATATGTTTGTTTCTTCACTTTGCCTGGAAATGGAGGAAATATTTACATATATTATAGTGCTTTTTTTTTAGGATGAACTGATTTTGTAAAGACTAAAACTTAGTGAGAAGGTTTAAATAAAATAAAGAGTAAGAGATGAAGAAGATAAAGACTAATAGTGAACCTATTTCTTTACCTGTAAAATTAAAGATTGCTAGAGCAATGCCCATCTTCAGATGATTTTTACTTATCACTTGAACCAAACAAGCCATCACTGTAACATCTACACAGTGGCCACTTTCAAGTCTGATGGATTTTTCAGTCTATAGTGGGAGGCAGGGAAAGGAATAATAAAAAATAATACAGGGCATACAAAAGTAAATTTTTAACACTACATGAAAAAAAGAAATGATATTTGTATGTGAAATTGACACCCTTTCCTCTTCTATCGATCTATCGATTGATCGATCGATCTATCTATCTTTCTATCCATAACACATCTATATCCTTTGTCAAGTGAATCTTTTAGCAGGGATAACTGATCTTGTTATCATCTTTACTAATTTGATAGTCTGCTATCTTTATTTTGCCAAAATTGAAAAAAAATAATGTAATTTGGGTCATAGCATCACCAAGATCTGATATCTTAGCAATAACATGTATATTAATGATGTATAGCGTGTACATTAACTTGCTAGACTTTTTATGTATAGAATATGTGTAGCTTTCTCCCAAAAGACTTTAAAATTAGTCAATAGAATTAAAATTAAAAACAAATTAGGACACTTGGAGGTTATCAATTCCTCAAGCATTATGGGGAATGAAAACTGCAATGTAGGCCTCTAGACAGATCTTGCACAGATACATTTCTGCATGGCCTATGTCTCACATGGACTAGATAAATTTCCAAAGCTTACTGAATGATTCTCTACTGTAGGTGTAAATATTAAATCACACTTTTGAATTCCATCCAGAACTGTGATAATATAGATGCATTTTATATAATACCCTTTTTCCATTTACTTTTCCATGCTTTTCTAATAACTATCCCTTTTTTAAAAATAAAAGCATTCAGATACTATTCAAAAACATTAGTGGTCCGTTTTTTTCAGTATAAATGTATCATTAAATAGGTTTTAGAGTGGATACTAGACTTAAAATCACTTCAATTTTGTAAACTTTCCACATTGGTTGTCAGAAATACTAGGAAATGGAAACACTTAGACATCTATTAAATCAAACATTACTGGGCTATAAGTTTCATCTTTTAAAAGTTCCAAAATCCATTGTAAAAGAAACTGAGTAGGTCATCAATGTGAGTAGAAAATAGTAAGATGTGGCTACCATTATAAGTATTTTTTGTTTTATTTTAATTAAAATTACAAAGCATATTAGTCTAGAATAGAACAATATATTTCACTCGGATGATTTTTTTACACTCAGAAGTCATAGCTGCTGTTTTGGGCAGCTACCAAAGGAAAGGATAAAAGAGCACCATTAATTCATAGTGGTTCATAAATTATCGCATACACAGAAATAAACCTTGTTAATACAGAATTCTGAGGTGCTTTTAACTCTATTTACTCACATAGGTTCCAGAAGTCCTGATTATAATTGTAATACGGAAGCCTCCCAAACAAAATTCAAAATAATACCTAAAATACCTCTAAAATATTTCTGTCTAAATATTTCTATGTCTAAAGAATATCACACTTGTATAAACTCATTCTATATTTTAAAACTGTATGCATTCTCTACAAATTAATTTATCTACTTGTAACTAATGCATAATGGCCACCAATAAAATTTTTGTGCCTAATTATGTAGGAGTAAAAACTTAAGGAGAATCACTATATACTGTCTGTAGTTGTCTTTTTTCCCCCAAGAATATATA
>NW_022900918.1:3562967-3581742 GCF_012274545.1 Fukomys damarensis
ATTACTCTATGATCGCAGTTGTGGCCTTGTAGCTGCATGTGTAACCCTGATGCAAGTTTTATTGTATCTAAGATGCTTTTCTTTGATAAAGTATACAATTTAGTAAAGAAAAGCACCAGTGGGCCAAGCTTTCAATCAGATTTTAATCTAGTGGAGAATTTTTCTTCTAGTGTAAAGCCACTGAAACTATGGCTTATTCATCAGTATCTTACAGGAGTCAGAATTGAAAATTAATGGGAAGGCTTCAAAACTACCAGATAAGAAAGAGGCTAAGGAATCAGCATTTTATAAAAGACTCCCTGTAGGTCTGTGCGCACTTTTTTGCTTGAGGTATGTTAGCTCAACAGACTTCAATTGATTTAAATGAAAATATCAAATTATATATATATATATATATAATGGACAAATAGTTGTTAGAGTGTATCATACATTTACTAGGTATAGCAGTACAATGTATATCTCAAAATATTTAATATAGTATAGTACTGCTACGGATTTAACTTTCTGAAGTATAAGAAGAAGAGGTTAGTGGTTTAAATGTGTTCACTTTAGCCTTATAACTGAGCTTTCCAAATATAACTTGTCTCTAATAACATTTAAATAAAATTATGGAAAAGGAATTTCAAATTAATTTTGATCATGTAATCAATCAATGGTTTGTTGTAGTAATATGCTATTATGTAAACTGAAAGTAAAAATAATTTTTTAATTATAACAAATGCAATGATGTTAGCTAAGAGAGATACACTAAATTAATGAAGCTTCCTAAGTGAAACCAGAATAATGTTCTTATTTTAGAGCTATTTGTTTAATATGTTCCAATCTGTCCAATTCATCTTTTCATTTAACCTCAATATGACTAGTGAAACTTCTGAAAGGAAGACTATTTCTCAGATTATAAATTCCACATGATCAGCAATTATTGTGTACTTATGCTTAATAACATTCCTAATACTAAAATAAACATTGAGACTGACACATAGAAAATTAGAAATATCTTTTGACTCCTTGCTTGTATCCGAAGAGCTATATGTTTAAAGAATGTCTTATCTATTGGAAAGGTACTTTTCTAAAATAGTTGTTATTGAATAATAAAATATTTTTATTTGAACTGAGATTTTTTACACTATCATATTTAAAAGCAAACTAATCAACAATAAAACTATCCTATAGTCTAGTACTTATATAAAACAGTATATTATATTAAATATATTATCTTCACAAGATGAATAATAAGTGCCCCAATTAATTATCAAGTGCATGGGCTGGAGATTTAGCTCAGTGGTTAGGTGGCCTGCCTTGCAAGCGCAAGGACCCGAGTTCAATCCCCAGTACCAAAAAAAAAAAAAAATTATGAAGTGTGCTTATCATATAAACTTACATTTATTTCTCCATGTTAATTTGAATATGCTTACATTGGATGCACAAATACACACTTCTACTTTAATTGCTTTTTCAAATCCAAAAGTTTTATAAGAAATGAATCAGACATGGGCAAGAGTACGTTTCTTTTCTATAATATATTTTTTGAGAGTTTCATTCATGTATGATGTTTGAAATGACATTGTCTGAAAATAAATTCAATTTAGTTAGTTAATACGTTTAGGTTTACAAAATTGCAAAGACTTTTGAATGACGTAGTTTGTAAGCACTACTTGAAATTAAGTAAAATTCAATATGATGACCTAAGAGACAGTTCCAGAATAGCATTGCCTTTAAGTTAGTTTGCTTCATTTCTGCTTATGGAACAAATATATAAAGAAGCTGGAGCAGAAAATCAGTAACATTAAATTTACTATCATCAGAAAAACTGAACTGAGCCAAAAAAGGGTCATTAACATTCAAAAATAGCTAAGTTTCACAGGTTAACAGACAACAAAACAATACTGCTAGTTTCAGTAAAAGCTTGCACTCAAAATGGAGCTTGAAGACATTTAAATATCTTTACTAATTTACATATACCTTACACTTATTGTTTTCATGCCAAAAATAACTGCACTAAGCAACTTACCGAATTAGTATCTCTTGTACTCCAATTATTTACTACTGCCTACATTACAGGTTAATAAATGGGTTTATTATAATGTTTGAAATTTATCTGCTAATTGTACCTTAATTTAATTTTCCTTATTTTTTCTGCCACTTGTACACTGTTAAGTATAGTATGTATAATCATACACCAGTTAATTTTTGGGGTTTGGGATTTGTCCTTAGAAATATCAAGTTAGGCAATTATTTTGTTCTGTAACATCTTAGAAAGCACTTACATAAACCTGGATGCTATAACCCAGATGAATGCTGAATAGTACAGCCTATTGCTCCTAGTCTACAACCCTGTAGATCTTGTTATTGTACTGAACCCTGTAGGCAATTGTACCACAATGGTTGTTTGTATATTGAAACAAAGAAAAGATACAGCATACATACAATATAGATGAAACAGGTGGCACACGTGTATAAAGTGTTTACCATGAATGAAGCTTGCAGGATTGAAAACTGCTTTGGATGAATAAGAAACTGTCTGGTGGTCGTGGATGTGACTCAGCAACATAGCACCTGCCTGGCTAGTGTGAGACCCTGAATTTAATTCCTCTTACCAAAAAATAAAATAAAATAAAATATAAAGCTTGTAATTATTTTTTTTAAGTGAAGGAGGTATAATTTCAAGTCAGGGATTGTGATGCCCTCTGCCTTACCTTTGTTGTGCAGAATTGTTTTTACTATTCTAGGTCTGCTCTGGTTCCAAATGAATTTTAAGGTTGTTTTCTATAATTTTGTGAGATATACTTCTGGTACTTTGATTGGCATTGCATTAAATCTGTATAATAATTTGGGAAATATGGCCCCTTTGACTATGTTCATTCTTCCTACCCAACAGCAAGGGTGCCTTTTCATTTTCTGATATCCTTTTGGATCTCCTTTTTCAAAGTACTATAATTTCCAATGCAAAGATCTCTTACTTCCTTTATTAAATTGATGCCTAAGTATTTCTCTTTTTTTTTTCAGTGCTATTGTGAAAGGTGTGACTTCACTAATTTCTCAGTGGTTTGTTACTTGTGTAACAGGAATGCTATTAATTTTTGAGTGCTGATTTTGTATCCAGCTATGTGACTGCGTCTTTTGGTGGAGTTTTTGAGGTCTTCTCTGTAGAGTATCGTGTTATCTGCAAATAATAATTTAACTTTTTCCTCTCCTATTTTTATTCTTTGTGTCTCTTTCTCTTCTCTAATTGCTCTGGCTAATTGTTCCTGAACTGTATGGAATAGGAGTGGTGATAATGGACATCCTTGTCATGTTTCTGATTTTAGAGTGCAAATACAAATGCTGAAGGGAGGCCTGGAAAAGGAACCCTTCTCTGCTGCTAATGGGAGTGTAGTCTGTCACAGCCTGTGTATTTCCACAGTCTGCGGAAATCAGTGTGGAGATTTCTTTAAAAACAAACTAGAGCTTCCATTTGACTCAGGTATTTCCTTCTTGATATTGTCCCAAAAGAAGTAAAAGCATCATAACTTGGCAATATATGCACACCCATGTTCACAGCTGCACAGTTTGTAGTAGCTAAATCTTGGAAATGTCCCAAATGCCCATCAGCCAAAGAATGGATAAAGATGAGTTTTTTTTATATATGTACAATAGTGTACTACTCAGCCATAATGAAGGATAAATGATATATTTTGGGGTGACTGGATACACCTTAAAAACATATTCTTTAGTTGAAATAAATCAGACACACATGTGTAAATATTGCTTTGTTTCTCTGGTGTGAGAAATCTAAGTGTAAGTAAGCACCAAAATGTATAATCAATATTGTGAAATAGGGAGAACATGTTCAAAGAGGAAGGGGAGCTAAGGAGTGAGGAGAGAGAAAGGAAGGAAGAAAAAAGAGCAAATGAGAAAAGAAGGGACAATGGAAACAATGCTTTTGTAAATGAAGAAGGGAAGAAAGGTTGAAGGGAGGGGAGGGAATGGGAAAGATAGAAGAATCCAGATACATCATACATGGGTACAGAGTCCCTAGGGTGAATGTGATCATTATGTATATCTAAAATGTACCAATAAGCAATTGATTTTTTAAAAAGTGAATGTGAAGGTCTAAGACATGACTCTACACTACTTTATATATTATGAACAATGTGTCCCTACGTTTTAGGAAGCTCATAAAAATTATTTGATAATAAATTAATCTTGGCTTACTATAACTATAGCTATTTTTTATAACTATAACTTTATTTTTATTGAGTTCATTGGTACATTTTAGGTATACAGTACAGTTACATTCATTACTGGGATCTTGTACCTTTACACAACAGGTGGTCTTGGTTCTCCTTTTTACTCTTGTCCCTGCCCTCCCTTCACACCTCTTCCCTTCACCCTTTACAAACACTTTATTTCCATTTTTTATTTTCTCATATTTTTCCCTTATTACCTTTCCCCTACCCTTCTCACTTTTCCTACACCTTTGGTCCTTTTCTTCCCATTTCACAGTGTCAGTTATCTCATTAGGATCTTATGTACTATTATAGTTTATTCACATCAGAGAAACTATTTGGTATTTACACATGTGTGACTTATTTATTTCACTTCGGAGTATATCCTCAATATGTATCCATTTTCCTATAAATGAGTCTAATTTCTCATTCTTCATGGCTGAGTAGTACTCCATTTTACAGAAAAAACACATCTTTATCCAATTTCCAACTGATGGGAAAATGGGCTGTTTCCAAGTTTTAGCTATTACAAACTGTGTCACAATAACATGTGTGTGCATATATCACTCTGGTATGATTCTTTTAATTCTTTTGGAAAGATACTCAGCAGAGGGATGACTGGGTCAAATGGAACCTTTAGTCCCAGCTCTTTGAGGTATCTCCATATTGATTTCCATAGTGGTTCCACCAGTCTGCATTCTCACCAACAGACCTGAGGATCAGTGGAACAGATTGGAAGACACAAAAACTCTTTATAAACTTCAAATTATTAGTACTTCTTATGGGTTTTTAATAATAGTTATTTTAAAATGCAAACACATTATACAGTGGTACAAAAATACTTTTTGTCTTTTTTTTTGGGGGGGGGTTACCAGGGATTGAACTCAGGTCCTTGCACTTGCAAGGCAGACCACTGAACCACTGAGCTAAATCCCCAGCCCCTATACCTTTTGTCTTTATTCAATAAGTTTTACTCAAGCTTTAAAACTTTTTCCTAGTTTTAAATTATTTTGTGTTATAAACAAGGACATAGGTACAGATTAGCCTAGGCCTAAACAGGAACCTTAATATCACTGTCTTCCACCTTATTTGTCCCACTGGAATGTCTTCAGGGGCAGCAATACCCATTGGGCTGTCACCTTACTCTGTACTAGTACCTTCTGAAATTTCTCCTGAACAAACTGCTTGACACTTTTGATATGTAACTAAAAATATTTTCAGATATATGTCTATACTGGTTAATTTTTTCATATAATATTTGTGTGTGGAACCTAGTAATGTACCATGAAAACAACTGCATTAATGAAAATCCTTTGAAGTTGGTGTCAATCTATTCAAAGTTTTAGGTATCGTGTTGAGTTCTACAAAGGCTTCTACTAAACTCTTCATCACAAGTTTTCCTGGAGGCTTTGTTTTTCCCCTATCTGTTTGGTCTTCAGTTGTAACTTCACTGGACTAAAGAAATTTGTCAGGTCCATTATTTGTACTCTCATGGGACTACTCTGGCCATTGAAATATCACGCGTGATTGTAGTTCAGAGGCTATAATTTCGTATTTCATTCACAATATCCATTTTGCTATTTATAGCGAGTTAATGTTTAACTACAAGTAAAGACATATAAGGCATATGATATTAAGCACTGATTGCAGAACAACACAGATTTCAAGAGGCAGATGTCTACAATAGTGTAATGGCAGAATAATACAACTGAAAATATTGATTTGTCAAACTCTAGAGCAGTCTGATTATGCTTAGTCTTTGCTGAAGAACTCTTTCCTAAAACTCTCCAAAAATAAAGACAATAAAAAATGCATGCAAAGCAACCTGCCATAAACATCAATTCATAATTCGTTTCATCTAATTTGTATAGCTATTCTCAAATTTTGCTTATTTTTACCTCTATCCAAAAACAATTTTACCATTCTAATAGAAGTGTAAAGTTTTAATTAAAAGTTTCCCAACAGGTAAAGTAAGTGGAAGACAAGCTTTGTCAAATTTTCCTTTTTTGGCAGCCAATTCTTAAGCAGTAAAAAAATACTGAATTTGATAAATACTGAACTAGTTGCGAGAGTCTAATATAGTTCAATATAGTGCACACGTTAACTCTGTCCAAAAACACCTGATACTACTTCTTCAAATATCATTATTTTCTAAGGTTAAGTAGAAAATGTGGCTAGAGATTAGACTTCTTTTTTAAACTAATCATTGGCATCGCTTTGGATTACTCCTTTAAATGTTCTTGGCAAAAACTAACATATAAAAAGTGATAATTAGACTTAAGCATTTTTAAATTGACTAATATTTCTGTAAAGCTCTGGAATTTATATTATTCTAAATCTAATCTTTGGTGGATAAAAGTATATAAGACTCAGTAATTATGTTAGGACCTCAACAGCTTGGAATGTGGTACAATTTTCATAAGACTTCCATTCACAGAACTGAATGTTAGAATTATGTGAGATTGGTGTTGAAATTTCATGCATTCCTTGACCCCAATAAATTGACAATCAAAGAACACACTGAGATTTACATCCAGCAAACAAGGCTCAAATATGAAAATACCTGGCTTTCCTAAAATATCCAAGCAAAAAGACATCAATAGAGAAGTATTTACTTGTTAATAATAAGAATTAGTGTGCATGAAATTAATTCAAGATAGCTTCATTAGCAGGAATTTTGTGAGAATTAAATGGTGCAGAATCCACTCAAGTTATGTAGACTACTCTTCCAATGGGCCTGAGTCTGCCTTTCAAAGAACAAATGTATTGAAACCAAGGACTAGTAAAAAATTTCAACTTCTAGTAAGACTGTGGGAACATAGTCTACTTTGGCGCTCACTCATGGGTAAATAACATTCACACTGTCCACTGCTTGGGGCAATCAGTGGAACACAAATGTTCCTGGAGATTGACAACATAGATTTTCAGAAAGGAGAAAAGAAAGAAGTACAGTGATGGGTGTCTATGGTCAAGAGGAGGCAAGAAGTCTTAGTTGTCTGGGAAACAGGCAGTGAGGAATGTGGAGAAAAATGAAAGCAGAGCCAGTAGTAATGGAGTGTCATGACATTTAAAGAGAACTGCAAAATACTGTACAACCTTGAGTTTTGAGTGGGAAGAATTTATTCTTCATCTAGTGCCACTAACAACACTTCAGGCAGAGTAAGAGGAAATTAAGCACGGAGGGTATTCTCTGGACATGTCTGTATTCTGATACTGGCTTAACCTCTTGTGATCACAAAATCTTGCCTTTCATTCCCATACTTTTAAAAATGGAGATAATGATAGTCATCCTCCTAACAATTTTGTAATGTTTAAATATTATGACAGAAGCACAAAACTGATATTGAGTGATTGCTACTGCTGCCATCATTGCTGCCATTTCTATCATTAAAATGAAAAATGAAATATAGTTCTAAATACTTCAACAAGAAAATCATATTTCACAGGACTTTCATATATTTAATATTACAAAATGTCTATATAGTCTTTCCAGTAAGATCCATACGAAGGAATTTCTTCTCTGAATTAAAACTGAAAATGTTCTTAGACACATGAAAATATTAATTAGATACACCAACATTTGCTATACTGTTTAGTTTTACTTGCAAGTTCCTTTAAAGAGCATTCAGAAATAACTTGTAATAAAACGCTCAGAACAGCATGGAATAGTCAAAGCTGAAATATGTAGTATGAGATTGATTGGATTGAAAAATAGGGAAGTGGAAAGGGTAGGGGAAGGGGAATAAGGGAAAAGCAAAAAAAAATGTGAGAAAATGAAGAAATGGAATTAAAGTGTTTGTAAATGGGTAGGGGAGGAGGAGGTGAAGGGAGGGCAGGGACAAGGGGAAAAAAATGAGAACCAAGACCTGTGATGTAAAAGTGCAAGATCCCAATGATGAAGGTAACGGTACTGTATACCTAAAATGTACCAATAAACTCAATAAAAAAAGGAAAAATAGGGAGACCTTTCCCCTAACTTTCAAAAATTTAGATTTGATCTTGCTTTCTTGTATGCTCTACTGCATTTTTACCAAATGAATGTGATTTCAGGTAAGTTGATATAATTTATCTGATATTGATAACTAAAAGAAGTAGTTTAAGTAAAAAAAACGCTACAGTTAAATTTAAATCTTCATCAGAAAGTTAGAAAACCACATGAAGTGAGAAATCAGATGGGGAAAGCACAAAGATGTATAATAGCATGTCTTTGCATTTGTGTTCTGTCTTCCCAAATGTGATATGGAGATTTCCTTTACTCCATAGTAATCCTTGTGAAAGAGAACTTTCGTTAGTTCTCTACATGTGTGCAAATTTAGACTCAGAGTACAGGACCTTATCAAATGTCATTTAGCTCATAAATGAAACGGTCTAGGTAGTATCTCAACTCAGATTTACCCATCCACAAAGCTGATACTTTTTCCACTGTTCATAATGCCTCTATGTTCAAAGAACAAGAAAGTTATATTTTTAAAATCCTGATGGGGCAATATATTATTTAAACAAAAGTTTCATGTATTTCAAGAATGCACTTACTGGCAAAGCTCATTCTTATGATCTAAGTTTCAGTCTCCAGGAAATACACGCATTCAGAATGAGTAATGCTCCCATTTCCTTTGAGTCATCTCTCCAGTGCCTCATGTGCTCATGCCCTTCCTCTCGGCCTACTTTTTAGCCATGAAAATTCCAATTCATCTTTCAAAATGGAGAGTAATATCATCTTCTCAAAGAAACTTTATTTATTCAAGTCCTAGCTCTTCTTAACGACCTCGCCACCACTACCACCAAACAATGTTTTCTTCATGGCTCTGGAAACAGGACATTTCGGCATGACATTTCTTAACACAGATTACTTATTTCTTAATATATCATTTTTCTCCTACTAGGCTCTGACCTCCACAAGGGCAAGTATGTTAGCATAGTCAACGTCTTTGTCTTTAGTGACTTACAAAGTGAAAGGTCCACAGTGTCTGAAAATGACTAAATGAATGTTTCTTGTATTACATTTTCTGCTTATACAAAATAAAATATTTAACTGTTTCACTTATTTCACAGATTCAAAATTATTTTAAATTCATGGTGTTCCTTTGTCCTACCCAGCTCACCCCCAAATGAAATACTCGGAAGGGGGATTTTCTACTGAATGTGAGTAAAAATAATTTCAATTCTGAGTAATCACTTTTATAAAATGAGCTTTCCACTTTCTTTTTTGTACTATAGTAGTACTTCAAAGAAGGGACACTTCTTATTAGGGATACAATTTATTTAAAAAATGTGTAATTACTTTCATTTTCAGCCCTGAAAATGTTTGTATATTATACAGATTATTCCATTACCTTCCTTAATCTCTGAATGTGACATGCCTCTGGGTCACTTTGTCCTTCCAAGAAATGTACTACTTTTCCTCACATTCTCAGAGAAAGTGACACATAATGTATGTTACATATCAGATGTGATTGCCAAAGATAATTTTAACTCAGTATCCTGCTGTTTCAAAATATAACTATGTAATATATATTGGACTTTTATTCTGGTGATAGTTACCACTTCTGTTGATAATATTGAAAAGAATACTATTAAAATGTTTTTAGTAAAGGTCAAACAGCACGAAAAGTTCATTTTTGTATTATTTAACTTTTATTTATTAGACTTATTAAATCGGATCACTTGTGATAAAACCACCCCACAGCAAGTACAAAATAAAGAAATTAATAAAAATGGGTGGGCCAGGGATTTAGCTCGCTGGTGCCCTTGTCTGTCTCTCAAGTGCAAGGTCCTGAGTTCTATCCCATGCACACACACACACACACACACACACACACACACACACACACAAAAAAAAAATTTGTCGTACCCATGCCCATTTCATTCAAAATTACATTGCTATCAGCAATTGCTATTTGTGTGTGTGCATGTGTGTAAAGTGGAAAAGCCCAATCTGTAACAGCCAGTCCCTTTATACTGAGCACACATAGAGATTCTTCTTTGATGTGCAGCTCCTGTGCATAGAGCTTGTCACTGTTTGAACCTCTGCTTCTTGGGTTTACTTTGTGCCCTTATTCTGCACTCTGAGAATTCCAGTTTCTGATTCTCCAGCTGCAGTGTTTTCCAAAATTGACTCTCAGGAAAATTATTGGAAACTCTGTCCAGTGTGTATTTTTGTGTTGCCTCCTGTCCTAAATTGTTCTTAATATTAACACTCTTCTATGAAATTGTTTCTATCATGTCTTTCAAGTCTTTCAATATGAGTGTTTTTCTGTTTTTGTTTTTGTTTGAGATGGGGTCTTGCTTAGTTGCCCAGGCTCCTGTGGTTGCCTGACTCATACCACCCTCCCAAGCCACCACTTCCGTTACAGCCTCCCAGGTAGCAGGGAGTATAATAATGACCCCAGCTTTTTTAAAAACAGGACTCATCAAGGGATGCAGAAAATGGACCCAAAATGATAGGCATAATAGGTACTGTCTGTGTAGGACTCCATTTATTCAATTACCATTATTAGAGTTTCTGCTATTGTGAAGCATTCTGATAAATGCTGACACTGAAAATACATGAGACAGCCGCTTTTTTAGATTTATTGAAATATTCATACAGAAGAAAACATCAATTGAAAAATGTCCAGATTTTGGGATAAAATATATATTATGAGAGCAGAAAAAGTAAATTAATGTAGGAGCATCCAGCAGATTTCTTGTTTTTGGGTAGTACTGGGGATTGTACCTAGGATCCTTGCATGGAATTAAATTGCCATCCCATTTAAATATTTTTCTTTCGAGGGCTGAGCATTTAGCTCAGTGGTTATGCCACCTGCATTGCAAGCACAAGGACCAAATTCAACCTTTGGTACCAATTTTTTTTTTCTTTTGTGATAAAGAGTTGCTAGAGTTCCCAGCTTGGGCTCTAAATTATGATACTCCCAGGGTAGCCTGGGATTGAGTGCATGTGCCACACTGACCAGATAGTCCTTTTAAAAGGGTATTTAAAAGACTGCCAATAAATGATTGATATGTATCATGTTACATTGGCCAACATCTGTAGAATAATCAACATAAACCGTAATGTAAATGATAGAGGTGATAACGACATATCACTATCTGTCTATTGACTGTAACAAATGTACCGTTTTGGTGGGTGGTATTGATAGGGAGGTGATACTGTGCATGTAATGAATTGGAAAGTGGGTAAGAAATCCCTGCACCTTTGGTGCAATTTGCAATGAACTGAAAACTTCCCTAGGAAATAAATACATTACAAAATAAATAGAAATATTTTTTGGCTTAAAGAAAAGCATAAATGTAAACAAATGAAAGTAAATCTGACCAAACTTGGAAAATGTTGGGAATATTTACAAGGACAGACACCAATTACGCTTTTTAACCATTTAATTATTTATCACAGTGCTTTGCTTGCATTCTTCTATCTCCTTTTGATTAAACCTGAACTTTGCTTTTGTCTTTTGAGTATTTCGTAAGTGTAGAATATGAAAATTAATTTCCAGAAACCTGCCTATCTTTTGTACCTGTGAATTGTTGAAAATATTTGCCTATACATAAGTACTTTTTTCTAGTTCATTATATAGCAACATGTTTTTTTTAATTTTTTGTTTTATGATTTCTTGTTGCTCAAATGTAAAACAAAAACTAAACATAAATCAACTCTAAAAAACTAAGTAAATAAGTCTAATGTACTTGAGGCCCTGTGTTAATCCCCAGCTCTCTAAGA
This sequence comes from Fukomys damarensis, assembly GCF_012274545.1. Classification (NCBI taxonomy): domain Eukaryota; kingdom Metazoa; phylum Chordata; class Mammalia; order Rodentia; family Bathyergidae; genus Fukomys; species Fukomys damarensis. Next base: position 3,574,893 of record NW_022900918.1, read on the forward strand.
CATGAAAAACAAAACAAAAAAAAAGTTTAAGAATAAGCTACTTCTTGGGAATACTACAAAATGTAAAGGTTAAAAGCTAACATAAAAGGTAAATCCTAACAGAGGAGAAATTAAATAATGCATTTATATTAAAAATAAAAATACCAAAGTTTTGTCTTGATTCAAAAATGCATTTTCAAGTCATCTTCTTCCTACCAAGGACCTCAAAGAAGACAAAATTAAAATGACATGTAAAATTCTGAAGCAAGTATGTGGGAGCCCAATAACTGCAAACATCAATAGACCTATGAGATAAGCCCATTTCCATTTGTTCATCTCACCTTGGAATTTATGTTTGGTCCTTGACACTGTTTTTATTTTTATTTTTTATTGAGTTTATTGGTACTTTTTAAGTATACAGTACAGTTACATTCATCATTGGGATCTTGTACCTTTACATGACAGGTCTTGGTTCTCAGTTTTTCACCATCCCCCTGTCCTCCCTTCTCCCCCTACCCCCTCCTCTATTTACAAAGACTTTGTTTCCATTTTTCCTTTCTCATATTTTTTTCTTTTCCCTTATTTCCTTTCCCCTATCCTTCCTACTTCCCCTATACCTTTAACCCTTTCTTCCTATTTCACATTATCAGTTATACAACTTGGATCTTATTTGCACTTTTAGTTTTTCACACAGAGAATCTATTCAGTATTTACATATGTGTCTTATTTATTTCACTTAAGAGTATATGGCCTTGAGGACTGGGGATTTAACTCAGTGGTTTTGCCACCTGCTTTGTAGGCACAAAGTTCTGAGTTTGATCCCTGGTTCCAAAAAGGAAAAAAAAAAAGAGTATGACCTCAATATACATCCAGTTTCTCATTTAAATTGTGCTCTTCAGATGTATTTGTGTTCCAACAGATTTAACTCAAGGCCCACATGAAAAATTGGGACATCAAACAATTCTAGATACTTATTTTACAGATATCAGTGCAAGCCCAGTCTCTCTTTCTTTTTCTTTCTTTCTTTCTTTTTCTTTCTTTCTTTCTTTCTTTCTTTCTTTCTTTCTTTCTTTCTTTCTTTCTTTCTTTTATCTTTATTAAATTTATTATCACATTTTAGGTATACAATACAGTTACATTCATCATTGGGATCTTGTACCTTTATGTGACTTATCTTGGTTCTTATTTTTCCCTATTATCAGAGCAGAAATCAATGCAATTGTGACTAAGAGTACGATTAAAAAAAAATCAATGAATCAGAGTTGTTTCTTTGAAAGAATAAATAAAATTGATAAACTTTTAGCCAACCTTATCAAAAAAATGAAAGAAAAGGCTTAAATTTATGCAATGAGGAATAAAAAGAGTGAAGTCACAACAGATCCAGCAGAAATCCAGAGGATCATCAATATTTACTTTAAGAACCTGTACTCCAAAAAAATGGAAAACACAGAAGAAATGGACAGATTTCTAGATACTTATGGATTGCCAAAGTTAAACGAAGAAGATATAAACATTCTATACACCACAATTACAATCAGTGAAATTGAAAATGTAATTAAAAGTTTACCAACAAAGAAAAGCCCAGGTCCTGATCACTTCACTACTGAATTCTATAAGACATTTAGAGAAGAACTATAGCCTGGTCTATTTTGTCTCATAGATTTGTATGTGTGGTGCAGTTTAATAAAAGAAAAAGGAAAAGTCAAAAATAATCACACAAGGAATGAATTTTGAAAGGACAGAATAGTGAAGATGAGATCAGAAATGTTAGGGAAACAGAAAGAAAATAAAAGTCTCCTAAAATAGCAAACTAGCAAGGAAATGAGTAAAAATAGGAAGGGATAGGAAAAGAAAACTAAAGTTCTGTGACAATACAACAGGTTTAACCTCTTTTTCTAGACAGAGCCCCGTGGAACGTTATGGAATGTTCCTCATAACAGCCATTGAGCATTTTATTTGTGTTATCTCTTAAATCATTTTCACTGTATTTATCATTGTTACTGACTATTATTTTATTCTGTCTGCCCAAAGGTGTTATGAAGGGTAATCCACCGGCACGATGCTCTGGCTTGACATGGTTAGGGAGGCTGGCAGGGAGACAGTGATACCAGGGCCAGGTTGCGAGGACTAAGTAATGTTTACAGCCCTTGCAGCTGCCTGTGCTCACTGGATGGTACAGACACTCTGGGGAAGCAGTTCTGAAAGCACAGATTTGCCTGCCAAGAAGGCAGGAGGAAATGATTTAAGGCCCCTATAAATCTCTCTTAAATGCCTGAAGGCCACAGTGGTCTGTAAAAGCAATACTGGTGGGGAAACAAGTACCCATGTTGCTTGCAGAAACACAATTTTAATGTCATTTTTAACACATAGATTTATAACAAGACTCCTAAAATAGAAAACTAGCAAAATAATGAATTCCAATATGAAGGAAAATATTATTAAATTCATTTATTTATCATGTATTTGCAAAATATTAACATGATGAACATGTATTTATGAGTTCAAGATAGGTACTCTCTGGCATCTTCAAATGTATCCTCTGGTAAAAAAAAGATAGATATTATGACAGAAAGACAGACATTGGATCAATCATAAATGCTTGAAAATCTAGGATCCTAAAAGTGATATCTTATTTATGCTAGAAAACTGAAAAAAAAATGTTGAGAGTAATATTGAACCTGTGCTTGAGAGGATTTACTGGAGTTAGATGAACACAAAATTGTCCAGGCAACTAGCTTATATTAACAGGAAAATAACCCCACAGATGTTAATAATGCCTCAGCTCTCATAGGGACTTAGACAGCATTTGAGTTTGCCTCACGCTGAGGGCATGAGAAGAAAGAGGCCTGAGATGAGTTTGGGTCAGAGAGGCAATCAGTACTAGTCCCTTACCAGATATACGAGATCTACAACCATGTAATAAATACCATGGATAACAACGGAAGGTTTTCAGTAAAGGTAACATAGCATGTAGAGCACCTTTATATAATCTGGGGCAGTTTTTAAGTGCCAGATATTGCATACTCTGCATTGGGAAAAAAGTACTCTTTCCTTAGGAGTTAAGAATGCCCTTGAATTCACCTGCAGAGAGCAGGTGGGATTTCACCCACATCTTCTGAGGGGGGTGTGATTATGTCAGTGTTAAAACTTCACCACTGAACACAATAGTTACCGACACGTGACACTATCCAGTTTTATCTTTTAATATCACTCTTTGGAAAGAATAAGTAGTGTAAAAAAAGTAAACCAACCATAAGGTGTTATAAAATTCAGAATGAAAAAAGAAATGTGTATATATATATATATATATATATATATATATATGCATTGTAAACTAAGATGGTAATAATAAGAACCAAGATAAACAGAACAAATTAATCATCATTTGGGGGAAGATTTAACATTAAAATAAAGGCTACACAAGAGAGTTATGGACAATTGTATTCTATAAATAAAGACAATTTTTAATTTAAGTGATATTAAGGAACATGGGGTAAGGGAAAGAATGTCAAAGATTAAATCATGGTATAATAAATATATTTTAATAATATCTAAAGTTTTTAGAACTTTTTGCATAACAAACAGGGTCTATTTATATGTATTAGCCCTCCAAATAATCATTTGAGTCAATGATGATTTTAATAAATCTCACATTTAATATACAAAGAATTTGTACATTCTCATTTTTAAAACAGTCTTGATCCATATTAAAACCTATAAGTTTAGTAAAACTGATATTACAAATTTATGGATAATCAAACTAAATTTCAGAAAACATAGTGACATGGCATAGGTGTCTCTTACTGACTACACATTGTCAGACTGAACTCTAAGACACTTCTCTCAAACCTAGTTTTAGATCTAAAGTCTTCTTTACACAAGACTATTAATCGAGGATAGATAGTTGCTTTGGTAAAAAGTAACATCAGGATTTCTTCCAGGGGCAAGAAATCTAAGAGAAAAAAATTCACTTATAAATAATAACAAAAGAGAAGGAAAAGGGAAACAATGCCTTAATCGTCTACTGGTTTGGTTTGATCTGGTTTTAACTCTATGACAGCAAATAAAGAAAAACTTACATTGGAATATAATATTTTCCCTTTCTAGAGTAGGAAAATTGAAATTGAAAGTGAACCAAACAACAATGGTGGTAACTAGATGCAGGATTCCCTTACGTGGTAAGACTGAATACAGTAATTATCTCTAGGATTTTTTTGTTCTTTAGATCAAGAAATTTTCTTCCACATCATGTAATATACCTTTATCAAGAGACCAAACACTTTCAAACTTAATGATTTACAGTTTTTCTGTGTTTTTAGCTCTTCTATTATCTGGGTCATGTTTTACCTCTTATTTATGAAAATGTAAGATGAAACAACCAGAGAGATGGTGAGCAAACTCTGGCAGACTGAGTCAGGAGAATCACAAATTTGAGTTCAGCTTGAATAACTACAAAAGTACCTATCTCAAAGAAAAAAAAAAAAAGTGGGCTAAAGAAGTAGCTCAGGCTTTGGTTTAATGCACAGTATCACAAGCACCAAAGCAGGAAAGAAACAGTAGAAAGTAGTAGGAACCCGAGTTCACAGATAATTCAATTATGAAACATTTCAAATTTAAGAGGAAGGCAATAATCAAGTTTTTCTTACTCAGATAGGAAAAAGTAAAATGTGATCACCTCAAAGGATCTTTTCAATGCACAATTTAAAGTGATGTCAGTTGTTTTTCTTTCACTATGTTCATGTAGTCCTTCTAGCATCATTAGCATTCTTCCAAGATAAGGTTCTGAGCTCTGTAAATGACCTCAGGATACCAAAGGACTGAAAGTATCAGGGATATTTTATATTCTTAACATTATAAGGAATATTAGGGGGAACATAGAAATCAGGGAAAGGAAACATACCAACCCACATAAATATGGTCTATAGACCTGTGAGTAAAGAGTAAGCCAATACAATAGAGAAAAGATCCTGTTTTGAATAAATGACAATGGAACAGTGGGACAACCATAGTCAAAAATTAAGTACATAAATATAAATAAAATAATCTAGGCAGAGTTGTTATATCTTTCACAAAAATTTACTCAAAATAAGTCATAAGCATAAAGGTAAATTCCAGAAGTATAAAACGCCTAGAAGGCAACATAGGATAAAATCTAAATGAACTTGGATTAGAAAATGCTTTTGTAGATATAACATGAAACATAATCTATGAAGGAAGTAGGTTAGAAGCTGCACCTTATAAAAATTAACAACATGCTGTATAAAAGACACTGCTAAGGGAATTTGAAACATGGCAATACGATAAAAAATATTACCTGTGAATTATTATCTAAAATACACAGAGTTCAAAAAACTTAAGAATGTTTAAAAAAGAAAATTTAACAGTGACCACAATGTCCGCGCAGAGTCCACCAAAGAAGATATACTGATGACAAAAATATCTACAAAAATATGTTCAACATCTGAGATGTGATTGAAATGCATAGGGAAGATTTAAATGAAAAAAAAATTTACTAAAAGACACATTACCATTAATCACTCTCAAAGTATTACCATTCATGCCAGGCATGATGGTGCATGCCTATAATCCCAGCATTCAGAAGGCTGAGGCAGGAGGATCACTGGGAGTCCAGGGCCAGCCTGGGATATGTAGCAAGTGAAATTTCAGTCTAAATTACATAGCAAGATCCTGTATCAAAACAAACAAACTGTAATTCCTCTCAGTTCAAACACACTTATCCTACCTTTATTGCCACTTCCTGAAGCAGCTCTCAAAACTCTGTTTCATGTCATTATGAGGTGTGATTTAAAAAGACAAAAAGAAAGGTGAAAATGAGGTGAAGGCTGCTGCCCAGTGCCGTCCAAGGGAAAGGCAGCGCACAGAACACATCTATCTTACTCAGTAGATCTGGCACTGAGACTTTTGCCTCTTGCCAAAAGTAAAAATGACCGTGAAAGTTAAATGTTTTGAATTAATTCAAGGCATCAAGGCAGTCTGATAACACAACTAAAGAAACTCAGGGAACAGGGCTCCTGCAACTGTTTCACAACGTGACAAGAATGACAGAACATGTGTTTTTAAAGCAGGGGGTAGAATTTGGAGGTGGATTAATAGCAATATTTTTCTGTAATAATTTTTCAAATTTAATATTTATCACATTTTCCATCTCACTTACTATGCCAGCAGGGAAACGAAAATTAAAACACCAATGATATACCACTACACAAATATTAGAATGAGCAAAAATCTGGAATACTGAACACCACCAAATCCTGGTGAGTCAGTCTGATGAACGTAGGTTACTTGTTATTTACCCAAATGAACTGAAAAATATGTCCACAAAAAACCTATGCATAGATGTTTATACCAGTTTTATTCATAATTGTAATTTATTGTTTGGGCCGGGAATTTAGCTCAGCAGTTCAGTGGCCTGCCTTGAAAGTGCAAGGACCCTAATTCAATCCCTGGTACCAAATAAAAAAAAAAAAACATAATTGTCAAAATTTGGAAGCAATTATACTTTGTTCAGTAAGTGAACAAACTGTGGTCACTGTACAGTGGCCTTTTGCTAGCGTGGGAGTCTGACTTGGGCCTGTATTTGCTTCCCACTTCATTTTGCCATGAACCTAAAATTGTTCTAAAAATAAAGTCTGCTAATTAAGAACAAATGTGGTGCACTGAGTTTAAAAAATATGTCTGACTTGTAAACTTTCAGAGTAACTCATAAGTTGTAAGCCTTAACACGATTTCATCAGTCCAGTCCTCCACAATCCTTTGTAAACACAGCATTCAGCTGGAGAAGACTCATACACTAAGTCTGCCAGCACAGCCATTCATGAAACCCATTTTGGGGAAACTATTTTATATATAT
>NW_022900918.1:3582201-3594268 GCF_012274545.1 Fukomys damarensis
TATATATATATATATATATATATAACATAATAGAATATCTATAACCTATTATATAATATATATTAACAGAAAATATTATAATACATATTCCTTCATTTTAAGCTTATACTATGCATGTGTTTAATATTGAAGTAAAGCCACAGATATGAAATCATCAAAATAGGGACACAAAAGGGATATAGCATGAAAGAGTACATAAAGTAAAGAACACTCACTTTGTATATGCACTCCCATGAACAATGAAAATTATATGGAATAAATGATTTTGAACATATGAGAGATATGGAATGATGTGGCTAGTTCTTCATTTATAAATTTAATGCATGCTAATTCTTACATTTTACTCAAGTAAACTACATTTAATTAAACAGTTTCTTGCTCTTATGTCATTTCCTCTCCTTTTATTTTAAATTTTCAGCTGAGTACATTCTGTGAAAAAAGTGTGATTTTTAGCTTATTTCATTTGATAAAGAGTTCCTGGAAAAAATGCAACCTTTTGAGATTTAGCTTTTCATTTGACATTATGGTGCTAAGATTCCACCACATTCTTGGATTCATCATCAATTTTTGGGTAATATATCACTAAGTATACTATCATGATGTATTCCTTGGGTAATGGACCCCTTGATGAAACTTTGAGCTTTGTGTAGCTTTTCCATTTGTGAATATATATGATATTGCTGATGTCTTTAAGTTTGATGGTGCCACAGAGTTTCTTGTGTATATCTAAAATTTCCATATCACAGAATAGGCAATAAACAACTTCATAAAATAATTAAAATGCTTCAGTTGTAAATCAACTAAATATCTAATTAACTAATATTTAACTATCTCTACCTCCTTATCATATCAGATCAAAATTTGGTCAATATAATACAAATAAGATAGAATGTAGTGGTGTTTTAATGTTCATGCAATGGGTTACAATGAAATTTAAAACTTTGTTTTGCGTCTTCACCTATTCTGTTCACTTTTTCAATTTTCTTGCTTTTATAAATTATTTTAAGGTATATATATGCCAACAATTATGGATCTATTCTATCTTGTACAGGATGGCCTCATACTTTATTTTAATGCCTTTATAGTCAAAATTATTCAATTCTTTACAGTCAAGAAAAGTTGCATATTATTTAACAAATATTTCCCTTAAAAGTTACAAAAGGTATTTCCAAGTTTTTATTTTCATGTCAAATTTGGTCTTTAATCTCTCTGAAGCTGTACTTTATCTAAAGCAGGAATTCAGTTTCATCTTTCTTTTTGAGTAACCAGTTTTCTATTTATATATAACAGAACTTATTTTAGTATCTGATAAGTGCTTACTGTAGATCACATTAATCTATTACACATTTTATGAATAACTAGAAGGAACTCAAAGACTAAATAATGATGAGACAGAATGTTAATTTCTTATATTTAGAAATATTTCATTGTAAGCATGTGTGAAAGTTTATACTGTACCTCATAAATATGTAAAAGTAAAGAAGATTTGATGAAGGATTTTAAAGTATTTATGCATGTTGGAGAACTTTAAATTATTTAAATATAAAACAACATCTTCTTTCTAAGCCAAGCCAGGTAATATCTTAAGAGTGAAAAATAATATGCAAGAGAAAGAACATGAGAATTGCAAAAATAAAGTGTGAAAAGCAATCAGAGTAGGGGATTTAACTTTTCACAAAATATATTCATGGTTGATTTTGTTACAATCCTATGGTGAAAGAAGGTTTATGTTTGTTTAAAGAAGATTAGGCATTCATTACTCATATTTAACTGAACATTTTTCAATTTTCTAAACATTAAAAAAAATACATAATATAAAATTTTTATGATTCTAATATTAAAGTAAACATGTTAAAGTACTTAATCTGAGTATAATTAATATTTCTTAATTGTCTATGGAAAATTTTATTGAGGAATTATGGGGTTCACAACATACAATCATTTTGTCCAATCATGAGCACAGTTATGTGCTGGTGTTTAACATTTTTTTGCTTATAAATAAATGCTAGGAATAAAGCTTTCAGAAAGTATTTGATTAGTAAATAAAATAGTAAATAATAGTTATCTATCTTCCTTTGATAATCCACCTTGTTCTAATTATTTCTTAATATCTCTTTTAAGAAGAAAAAGTACTCATTTCCTATAAAATTTACAAAGTAAATTCATGGAGTATGAAGATATTTTGTCAGGAATACTATTGTATATAGGAAAGACTTGTGTTAACATTTGTGTATTACAATATGTTCTATATAGTGAACCATTAAGAAATACTGTTATAAAACAATAAGAGAAAATGATGCTAAGCTAAATAGCTTTAAATTGCTTAAGAGATGCACCTTATTCTCAAAAGCCAGACAACTCTGTAGCTATTTACCCAAAGGAGGGTTAAAAGGGTATATATACTGTTTGTATTTTTTATATGACACAAAACAATAATTCATAGCACAGCAAATACATCTCATTTATCACTTTGAAATTTAATATTAACCACTCTGTGTGTTCATGGAAATTATTCTCTACTTTTAAAATATTGATATAACAGAGTGATAATTATTCTCTCACTTCATACTGTAAGTAATTGAGTACTATAGATTTATCAGACTCCCAGTTTGGAATATGACTATTTCTACTGTTTGGTTTAAAAAGATTTTTTGTAACAAAAATCATTTAAAACTATCTAAACAGAAACATTCTCCATTCATTCCATATCTGCCTTAGTTACTTTCCTGTCATTGCTGAGACAAAACAGCAGATGCCCAAAGTTACGGGGGTGGGGAGGTTTATTTAGCTTACAGTGCATAGAGGTTTCAGTCCATAGTTTGCTGATTCCAAGGCAGGGTGGTTGGTAAAGACAGCAAAAGCAACAAGGGAACTTAACAACTTCTTTCTGCCCCTTTTAGCTTATCCAGAATACTTCCAGTAATTAGCACTCACACCCTTCATGGGAGAGCCCTTGATCCTAGCACTGCACCATGAATCAATCCCAGCCTCACACACTTCTAGATCCAGCACCTCTGGAAAAGCCCCACCTATGACTGCATGAGGCTTTAGGGGGGCATCTAAACACAACCCATAGCAATGCCATTTAAATGGGAGAGCCATTTGGTGGCACTTTCTTATTTACATATCATACGATAGAGTTTACGAATAAAGAAGCATGTTTGTTTCAAATTTTATATAAAGCTCTGTTTAAGTGTTGAGAAACAAATCACAAATGGATCTCACAGTTTAATTATATATGAGGTTTAAAAAATAAAATCCAGTTTCTCACACTGAAAGTGTAAATAAGGACTAAAAGATATAATAGATAATGCGAAATAGGATGAAAAAGGACAAAAAGGAAGGGAAAACAGGAGGGGTAAGGGAAAGGAAACAAGGGAATGGAATTAATATGAGAAAATGAAAAATAATGGAAACAAAATCTTTTTAGATTTTTAGGGAGGAAGGGATGAAGGGAGGGCAGAGAAATAGGGAAAATAAGAACTAAGAATGATTATGTAAAGGTACAAATTTCCAACAACGAATGTCATTATATTGTACACATTAAATGTACCAATAAAATTAATTAAAAATAAAAAATAAAATCCAAGGGAATGATACAATAAATATTGCAATCAAATATCTCTTTCACCATAGCATCAATTTTCTTCTTAAATTCTTAGATGAATGTCCTGAAGTCATTATTGAAGTTCCCTGAACATTATAACTTAATGTGTTATCTTCCAGTTGATCTGAAATTATCAATAACCTTGAGTTCTTTGCACAGAAAAAAGCTTATTTCACTCCTGATAATGAAATAGATATCAATATTCAAGTAAGGATTTGGGATTTTATAAATTAACATAGTCTTCACCTAATTCTTATTATCAGGCATAAATTGACAACTTCCAAATCATACACAGTTGCCCTCAACTCTTATTGGTTGTCAAAATTAAAATCAAAGGTAGTTATAAGAAAGAAATAGTTTGGCCGGGCATGGTGGTACACGTCTATAATCCCTGCACTTGGGAGGCTGAGTCAGGAGGATTGCTGTGAGTTTGAGACCAGCCTGAGCTACATAGTGAGTTCCAGGGCAGTCTGAGCTACATAGTGAGACCCTGCTTCAAAAAAAAAAAAAAAAGGAAATAGTTTTATGTTCCTCATATTTTCTGGTCTTGGATAATATTCAGATCTTATTTTAAAAGTGATAATATTAGACACAAATTTTCAAAATGTGCAAATAGCATTATCACAAATATGTCTTGATAAATATGCAAGAAAAGCCAAAATAAACAAAAGATGAAATATTTACCATAAATATTTATTAAGGATATATTTAAGTGAAATGTGGTTCTCTATTATATTAATATGCCAAAAAGCATTTACTCCTTCCCAACTGATTCACACTGCATTCTACAGTAAACATCAGTCTATAAGTCTAGCTTCACAGGTGTAAGAACTTATTAGAATGCGTATTTGTAGTGATCTTCATCTTTTAATAAGTCCTTGGATGAGATATATTTTGAAGTATGATGATATGCATGTAAATTTGTATTTAACATGTCAATTCTACTAAGGCCAAAATTAATGTTGTTGGAAAAATGAACTAAATGAACGTTTGTATTAAATCTGCTGACAAATCCTAGTATTTAATTATGTCAAATAAAAGCACACTGCTACTAATGTTTGAGGTTAATTCCTTATCTAAGTAAGTCCATAGTCTTCATCTCCATTACGATGTCTCTCCATTCATGTGCCTATTGCGCCAGCATGATGGCAACCAAGGAGAGTCTGACATATTTATATCCATGCTTTGTGATAATAAATAGAAATTGATCCTGCCTATTAATGGAACCCAAAGAACACATCCAATGACAAATAAATAGTTTCATTTCACATCCCAGAATCTGGCTTATTTTATCACATAAAGAGACTAATATTCTCCTCAACAGTATATTCCTTATTGTCTTAGACATGGAAAAACCTTTGGGGCCCTTTACCAGAACATAGGTAAATAGTGAAGCCTATGGTTTATGTGTTAATCTCCTGTGATATTCCCATCTTTGTGGCTTTCTGTGCCTTTCCTAAATAAGAAGCAAAAGAAGTTACAATAAACTTCACCAAATTGTTATAAGTTCATGTATATGACTTAACAAAATCAAGCAGAAAAATTATCAGTATAAGCTTCGGAAAGGCTGGCTAGAAGACTGAATCCGGTGTGAAGAATAAGTTTCCATGCACCTAAATTTTCCTTCTACACTAAAAATATCAGGATTTCCACTAATAAATATAATCCACAACCTGCAAACTTTTGGCAGAAGCTATTTTCTTCAGGCAGTCATTGATATTCCCACCCCTGCTCATGTATCTCTCAAATGTGACTACCGTAATATACATAGTCAAGTCAATTAAGAGCAACAAAAGCAAATTTTAAGAAAGAATAGCACAATATTTGAGCTATCTATTTTAGTTCAATTGTTGCATAAGCTTGAAGTAATATAAAGTTCTAGATTCTTAGGTTTATAAACACAAATGTGATCATCTGAAATCTTGGGAACAGGTTTCCTATCAAATTCTAGAAAACTCCTAAGCAGATTGATCAATTTTAAGCAAACAAAGCTTGTGCTGCCTGAAGATTAGGATGCCTCAGCTAATCTAGCGTATATGTGTTTTGTACATAATCTCGATACAAAAACTAAGAGCCCCTCCCATGCTTTAAAAAATAACAGTAAATTTATTTAATTTTAATTTATGCATTAATGTAGAAATTCTTGGACCTACGAAATGTCTGATATTTATTCCCTCATAAGAATGTTAATAAGATTTCATGTGAACTCTGCTTCCATGAGCTCTTTAGTATATATCACTTAAGAAATACTACATATTATAATGTTACTCTGGGAAGAAAATTCTTATATTGAAATCATAAATGTTCCTTTTGTAGTCAGTTGATTGATAATAAGAAATATAAATTTTGAACACTTGACACCTGTTAATTGAACAGAGATGAGTGCCTTTATTTTGTTAAGGATAAAATGAAAATATCTGAGTATAATAATTCAACTAAATAAGCTGTCATGTCAAAACATTCAATGTTTCTCTTGGCTTGCTAATTTTAATAATATACTCACATCAATAATTAGAAACTATTAAATTTATTAAAATGCTTCATACTAGTAAGTTTGCTATATTTTAATATCTGTCTTGTTTATTTTCCTCTAGTTTTGTTTTACAGTATAACAGAATAAAAATGACAGTGACAGAAAAAGAGCTAGTTCGTGGGGGAAAAAACCAAAGGGGGAAAAAACCACAAGAGAAAAAAAGAAAAAAAGCTTTCTTCACAAAGAATCGTTGTTTTTTTTGGGGTTTTTTTTTTAATCATGAAATATTTTTGTTCTAACTCCCGAACTTATAAAATGCTATTGCTTGCAATACAAATGGACCTCAAATTGTAAGACTGAACCACAGATGCCTGGGTTTATTGGACAGAAAATAACTCTCTTTATCTTTCCCCTGTCCACTTTCAGGTCACCTCTGACTATACCGAGTAGAGAACACTAGGAGCAACATTGGTAACTCCCTTTACACTGTGTCAATTGCATAGCCTCCCCCTTCTTTTGTGCCACCTTTGACTGCTATTTTCAAAACTGCTATGGTTTGGAAGTATTTGGAAGTCGCATTGTTTCAAATTGTCAGATGAGATAGCAGGATGGTAATACACATATTACTGTCTTCATAATGTTAAACCAGAGCATTGCCTCTGTTAACAGCCCAGTGGTAACCACTGGTTGCCAGTCTAGTTCTTTTGAAGGACTGTCCTCTTGAGCACAACTTTAACAACTATCATCTCACCCAAGCCAAAACAGAAGTATTTGAAAGTCACATTATTTCAAATTATCAGATGAGATAGCAGACAGTAACATACATTTTACTGTCTTCATAATGTTAAAACACTTTCTAGTGTGATATAGATCAAATGGTTGACATGCAGTCGGACCATTTTTCTGTCTAAACTGTATGCTTAAGACAGGAAGCAAAGAACATGCAAGGAATATACCAGGACGAGGGAAACACTTCAGCATAGATTTCCCACACTAAATCTTGTAAAGGTCACATATTGTGTTACATAATTGTCATGTTGAAAAGTCCTTTGATAGCTTGAACTTTACTACTTGCAAAAAGTGCTGGGCTGCCAAGTAGAGTACATTTTCCAGGTTTCTGAGTCTATGCTTGAGCTAAATAAAGTGTGACAAACCCCTGGAGAGTAAGCCAGGCTTTTCATGCCATCGGCATCTCTGACTTAAATGTGAGGGTTTAGAGTAATATAAGACTGCACAACCATTGCAGAAGTTGCCTGAACCAGGAAAGGAATTCTCCAGAGACCAGGTCAACGTGACATCTCCAAAGTGCTTCAGAAGTGACCCTAAAATAAAACCTATGTCTTTTTTTCCTATGGAAAACAACTGGTTTCATAAAAGAGAGCACGACCGTTTAGATTTTGTTTGTCATGTTAATCTGTGTTAGCTGACATTTGCATTAAACCATTTTGAAATGAATTAAGTAAATTGTTGACTTAAAAAGCAGCTTATAATTGTGAGCAGCTAGCAATTATTAGTTAAGCATCTTCCCATCTCCTGAGGCTCCTGATTTAAGAATGGCGCAGTAAACATTTTCAGCTTTCTTCAGGAGAAATAAAAGAAGAAAATAAATGAAAAAGCTGTTCCCTTTGAAATGATTTTAAAAACTAACATAACATTGGTGTATTTCTTAATACTGTTTGACCAACTTTTAAATTCAATTTGACTTGTGAGTTTTTTATGAATGTGAAATGAGGGTATCTCTCACCTACACACCTGCAGAAAATTGTTTCTTCTCATATTCCAAATATCAACACCTAGGGAAAATACTCCTCACTGCAAATAAGGGATAAGAAATATTAAGGAAACCATCAGAAAGACACTTTATAAGGTTTTCTCAAAAGGAACCTACAATATTTTATGAATAGACCGAGGTGTTCCATCTCAGAGAAGAAATGATTCAATGTGAAGCAGAAACGCATACTTGCTATTTTTGCTTGCCATATTTTTTCTACCCATTTCCCACATAACATAATTTGTCCTTTCTCCTCAGGTTCAACTCTAGGCCTTGGCAGAGTCATTACTGTTTATGTTGTAAAACCACTGGGTTTCTAAGAAAGTACCCCGCATTAGCCATTATAAATAAAAGCTATTGCATGACTATGTATTAGTCAGATTTTTCGTGCTGGAACAGATTGTACAACACCCACAGCCTCAACGATGAGAGGTTTATTTAGCTCATGGTTTCAGAGTATTCACTTTACTGTTGCCTGGTTCTAAAGTGGAAACATCATACTGCAGATAGTGTGGAATAAAAAAGCTGCAAGATGCTTTTTTTAAATGGTGGCTTGAAATAGAGCAGAGGAAGAGCACTGGAGAGGAAAAGGAAAGGGAGTGGATACAGACCTCAAAGTCACACCTCCATAACCCACTGACTGAGACATGCACAAAAGTGAGCTTCCTTAACTCCCTGCACAGCTTTCAAGCTCATGAATTTGATAATTAAGCTCAGCAATTATATTCCAGTTCTTGTCAACTTAACACTCAAACATATCTTCTTAAATAATACTTAATAAAAAACAAAACCAAACCAGTAACCTTCCGCTTCATTCCTTATGGGAAGAGCCCTAGAGAGGGAGGTGTGAGGGATCTGACGGCAACACCAAGATCAAATCTCTATGACTCACCTAGTCATATCCACATGTATGTTTTACTAAATCCCTTGGAGAGTCCCCAGCCAATCAAAGTGACAATTAAGTTTAAATGTTAGAGTCACCTAAACTTGGAATCTAAAGTGTCCAGTTGGAGGAGAAATATCCATCAAAACAAGAGTGGATATTAGTATTCACAGAGTGAAAACAGGGAAGCCAGGAATATTTTTCATATTGCTTGATGCAGTTAAGCATATTTTACAAAGTATGCTTGGCCTACAGATTACTTTGCTAATATATCTTGAATAGAAAAATGCATTTCTTTCTGAAACAATATAAACATTCTGCTGTTAATTTACAAGACAGCTTTACATATTAAATTGTTTGGGGAGAATTTTGGATTTCACTGACATAGGTGTTCCTATTTCTGCAGATTAAAGACTAGGTGTCCAACAGTTTCTTAAGTGAGAGAACCAGAGAGAAAGTAAACAAAGCTTTCATCCTAGCGCAGGCTGAACCAGGGGATCAACAGTCTTGCAGAAACCATTTTACCCAAGTGACAAAGTTTAAACTTAGTAATAGACGTGAGAGCATCATAAGGTTACTTCACTTCTGTGATATCATTTTCAAAAGTCCACAATATCCATATAATGAGATAAAATACCAAATCCAGGGGTATACTCCAAAATACCTCAGAGTACACATCGATAAAAATTCAAAATTTTCAAGGATATTAAAAAATGAAGAAAGATTTAGATTTTTTTCCAAATTAGAGACTAGGGAACTATAATGAATAAACGCAAAGTAGCACAATACACTGAACTCAGAAAGAGGAAAAGGACATTATCTTTAAAACACTCAATACTAAATAATGTCTGTAGCTTAGTTCACAGTGTTGTCCTAACATCAGCATCTTTGTTTTGATAAATGTGTCATGATCATGTAAGTTGTTAATGTTAAAAAGTCTTAGTAAAGATTTAAAATATTTTTTAAAATCCTTATACTATCTTCACAAACTGTAAATCTAAAATTATTTCAAAATGAAAAAATTTTAAAAAGGGCTGGGGATTTAGCTCAGCGGTTCGATGGCCTGCCTTGCAAGCACAAGGATCCAAATTCAATCCCCGGTACCAAAAAAAAAAAAAAGAGAGAGAGAGAGAAGTAATCACTTAATTCCCTTAGTGTCATAGTGAATGAAGTCTTGTAAGCTTCACTTGCATTTATATGGGTTTTTTTTTATTTTTTGTTTTGATTTACAGAAAGAAAAATGATGATACATATTGTTCTTTCTTTTTTCTTCTCCAAGACTTATATTTTAAAAATATATCACTGAGATAAATAAGAAACAAAGAGTTCATAAACTCAATTAATTATGAGCAGGATCTTTCTCATACCTTATTCATCTATATTTCAATATGAGTCCAACATGATGTACCTCTACCAAGAACATATTTCTTTTCCATTTTTACATTTGACATTTCTCTTTCCTTACTACTCTTCTTGTCATATTTTTAATATTGCATGTTTTTTCCAGCCTCTGTACCAATTCTCTTTAAAGGAAAAGATATGCAGTGAAGTCCCAGATTGACTGCTCCTGAACAGTATAGTGTATACTACTAGAAGAACCAAATGTATTTTTTTAAACTTTGCTGCACTATAAATCTTAAAGCTTGTCATAGACAGACAAGAATTGGTGATATTCGTTTAAATATACATGTTAGGATTTTCTTGTCATACACTTCTGTTACTCTCTTTTGAGAAAATATCTTCTAGATTGATAAATTAAAGCATTGCATGAATATGAACAGACTAAAACTATGATTATTTGAAAAATTCAATACATACCCAGACAAATGTAATATTCATTTAACTGCTGTGATATCAAATTACTGCAAATAAAAAAATTTGACACTGACCTCAAAACCTTAAACTCAGCATCTAAAAGTTGAAATGATTTAGGTATTTATTTAATAGCCTTATAAGGTTCTATACACAAGTCTTTATGTGAGCAAAGTGTGTTAATACAGACCAACAGAATTCATCTCATTAAAAATGGAGACAAAGCCAAAGAAACAGTTAAGAATGCATGAGTCAAATTATACAGTCAGCAGGATTGCTGTCATAGTTTTGCCCCACCTCATGCCCACCTTGTAATTTTCCATTGGGTCTTATAGTTTTGTCTAACTTTGTTCCCGCCTCACCATATGGCTTTGCTGTATAAAACATCTTTGAGAAGAGGGGTGAGCGGGCAACCCACTTTCCAGTCTCCCTTCTGTCTCTTTTACACAGAAGCTTTCTTTCCCTCAATAAATTTTTCCTACTCTTAAAAAAAAAATTGGAGACAGCCCCATCGAAGTTGCACTGAACTAGAATCTGCATGTCAGCGCTATAGCTAGCCCATTTACAACTAGTTACATTTTGAAATGCAGTATTTTAGAATTATTTACTTAGAAAATTAAATAATGCCGGATTTACAGAACACTATGATCATTCTGTGAGCATTAAGCATTGTAAGATTTTAACAGGTGGATACAATATACCTACAGCAGCTGAGTGAACTGAGAGTAAAGACGATAAGGAGATTGGCAGAATGTACACAAGTGAGCCTGGAAAACAACTTTTTCACAGTCTCATTAGATATAATTTACTCAGTATCCTCCGATACATATATATATCTTTTTAAAACAAAATGAGTAATAGATTTGAAAAACAGTAATTGTTGCCAGGAGTTGAAAATGTTTTCTCCAAAGCAGTAAAGGAATCAGTTACCCAGTGCAGTTCTTTTCACGTGTCAAGAATGCAATGATTATCTCCCTTCTTTTGAGTACAGTGGGGCCAGGTGTGCAGGAGAAAGTAGGAGACATCACTGAAATCTGAACACCCCATCAAAGGCAAAAAGGAATCATTTTTATTAAAATCATAATATCTAGCCATTATGTCATTTAGGCATCCTTCCAAATGCTTAATATATATTATTTTAGGGGCCCAAGATTTAGCTCAGTGGTACCGCCATCTGCTTTACAAGTACAAGGACCCAAGTTCAATCCTGGGTACAAATATATATAATAAATTATGTATTATTGATATGCACTATTATACCTTGCATTATATTATATATAATTTTATTTATCCTTTCAACAAAAAGGAGAGACTTTAAATATTGTCCTAATTTTACTGGTTCAAAAGGAGAAGAGGGGAAAAATTAAATGACCTAGTCAATAGTAGAGCCAAATTTTCAACTCAGTCTGATCTTACACTCCCAGTCTATCCTGCTCTGTATTATAAAAGTCCCCAATTTTTTCTTATAATTAATCTACTGATAAAAATTTTATCGTGTTGAATATATATATATATATATAT
>NW_022900918.1:3594355-3599286 GCF_012274545.1 Fukomys damarensis
GAGAGAGAGAGAGAGAGAGGTGGGCGTGTATTTGGAATATATTTACATTGAGTAGCCATGATAGTTATAATTTTCTTTCTCACTCTCTTCTTTAACTGTTTCTCCCTCTCAGAGTGTCTCATTTTTCTTTTGTGAATATATGTGCATGATTACTCATGAAATTAGGAGGATAAATAAAAGATAGATACTCCTAAGATAAAGTCACAAAGTTAGGCATTGAGAAAAAAATTAGGAGAAATAATATAGGTAAATAATGAGACAGAACTTCCTTCCAGGAAAAATTACTTCACCTGGAGAGGAAAAGGCAAAAAGATAACGGGATGGAGGAAGAGGTCACAGTACTGCATGCTCACTCCCCTCAAATCTAGTAATACCTGCACCAAGAGGAAATCGGAGAAGAAAAGGAGTGCAATTCAGTGTCTTAGAGGAAGGTATTTTCATCTTGATTATGAATATTTAGCATATTATTATTTTGAAAAAGCAGAGAAATATATTTCTGTATTCCAGATATTGAAACCCACATTCCTAATGGGTATAGATAACATCCATTATTGGTAATCAGTGCTACAAATCCCCCTCGTATGTTGAATAATGTGGGAAGTAGAGGCAGGAACCCTTGAGATGAGTCATATTTATTGAAAAGAAAGTGTATTTTAAAGGGTTGAGATAGACTCTGTTAGATAACAAAGGAAGAGCAAGCTTTAAAATCCAATTTCAATTTTAGCCACTGGGAAAAGCTGCCAGCCCAAAGCGGGGGCTGTCTAGAATATATATCCAGACAAGGGATAATCAAGCAGCCCTTCATGTGTAATCCATCCCAGGCACAGAGCTGAAAAGAGTGTGAGCTTCAGGAAATCAGGTTGGCGGAAAGAATGAGCCATGTTTGGCTAAGAGGAGTGACCCAAGCTGGCAGCCCGGGAGCACTGGGTTCCTACACAAAGAGGTGCTGATAAAAGTGCCAGAGGTTAGACCAGAACACTGAATTCCATGAAACCTGGATAATTAAGTAGCCAGCTGACTCAAATGAGTATTGTGGGAGGCCAGGAAACCGCAATCCTGACAGTTTGCCCAAGTATTTGATGTTCACACCTCAGTATCTGGCCTAGTGCAGGGCTCATCTCTAGAGTATTTGAAAGGCAGTGCATATCCTCATGTATTTCAGGAGAGTGAAAGACGATTCATTCACAGTGTACATGGTCAGTAAGATGATACTTCATTGTTTATAAAGGTTCTCTTTGAAGTATCTTAATTAGTGATTCTCTCTTCACTGTTTCATGATAACACACGTTACATGTACATGGAAAATTAATGATATGCTGTATTTTTTCTAGATAAAAATTGCATTATTATGCAAAACATGGATCTTAAACAATGTTTTTGAAAAAGAGCTGCACTGAGAGTCAGGAGCCCTGGCTTTGCCACCATGCTCCTGGGCATTTCATCCATTCTTTCCTACATTCAGCTCTCTCATCTGTTAAATGAGCAGGTTGAGCTAGATAATCTCTGAGGCCTATTCCACATCCATAATTGTACAAATCCATCATTATTATCACTGCTCAATGTGAACAGCTATCTTGTCAGTGTATACATAGATGGATTCAAAGCTGTTGGCTTAATATTGTAAGACTTTTAAAATGTCTACTTAATTTTGTATTGAAAGAAAACTGAAGCAATTCATTAAACAAATTTTAAAATAATGTAATTCAGGTTTGGTGCTTTTCTTCAAATTAAAATATAGTTTTATTTCTTGTAAGATCAATTCAAGTTGCAATAGATGTATAATATAATATTCATATATCCAATTTTCCTTCTGCCAACAGCAGTAGCCAATTTTAATTGAATTGGGGAAAAACAGTTCTGATTGTCTAAGTCATCATATTGGATTTTATATCATTGAATTTCAAACCAGTTTCACTGGGACCTGCCAAGAGTGGCTTATGCCAACCTCTGAGTCTCCTTGTTATACTTCTATCCTGAGTAGCATTGTTTGCCTTTTCATCTGCTCCCTGATTAAACTGACATCATCGTGCCTTTTGTGACTCTGGTGTCATTTTCTGTTGACAGTGTCTAGTAATGGTAACAGACTGGTGTCCTTGTGGAATGGGTAGGAGCCATTGATTGGTTAGGTGTATTCATGCAGACCTGTTAAATGGCATGCAGACATGTCTTTGTGCTAAGTGGCAGCTGAATGGGTGCCAGTGAGAGAGGTTATTATGCACAGATAAGAGGCAGCTCCTCTATTCACTGGCAATGTCACTTTCTCCCATTTGAGGAGAGATATATGTTCAGGACAGTTTTTCTCCTCTCAGTGACAATATTTATGGCAGAGAGTTGCTGTCTAAGTCGCTGCGTGACTGCAGAATACATCGTTTTGAGGAGGTAAACTTTAAAGTGATTCATAGATAAATTTTCCTTAAAACTATATTTCTTTTAATCTAAACTTTTAAATAGGAAAAATTAAACTGTTAACATTATCAGAAAAAAAATAGCACAATGATAACAGGTGTAATTTATCAGTGTTCTTCATCCTTTGGAAATGAAAAATAATTTTATTTTTGATATCTTCAGATAGACAATAATCTAATACTGCTATAATAAACATTTTGGAATAAAATATAGCCAAACTATGAAACATTTCCAAATAATTAAGAATAATATGTAAAACTATTCTTTATGTTATTGTTTAAATTTACAGGTACATATTGCATATGGATAAAGTTGTCTATATGTATATGATATGCTTAACATTTTTCTTTATATTGTAAACTAAAATTTTTTTGTTCACAGGAGAAGATCTTGACTATTCTTTTTCCTTTATAATTTGAGAAATGCTGATAACTTCTGCACAAGTTTAACTGTTTTTTTTGGCGGGGGTACTAGGGATCAAACTCGTGGCCTTGCACTTGTGAGGCTCGTTGCTTCACCACTGATCTAAATCTCTGGCTCCAAGTTTAACTGATTCTTGATAGTCTTGTTGTTTGTAGTTTTTGCTTTCCTTTAAATTGTACCTTTATCCTAACTCAGAATCAATCACATCTTTTAAAAGTTATCTTACGGCAGTGATTCACCACTTGTACTTTTCCATCAGACTCAGGCCTCCTATGCACATGCTCCTTTTTTTTTTTTTAATTTTGTCTCATTGTAAAGCAGTTCTCAAGGTTTAGTTATGGAATATATTAAATACATTTAGTTAGTTTAAGACATTATGGTAGGCACTGAGGGTAGAAACAAATGGAAAACGTAAGTGCCTTCCTTCCATTATATGTCACCTCTGTGAGCTTCTCTTTCATCTTGTGTGAAATGAGAATTGCTCTGGGGATTCAGTGAAATAGCATATGGAAAATGCCTAGCTCATTGCCAGATTCAGAGTTGATGATTAATAAATGGAGCATCTATATAGCTAAAACATTAAAAAGGATTTAAATTACACCTAGATACCACCCTATGTTAGCCATGAATTATATTGTCTAATAATTCTTCCTCATGGGATAACAAAAACTCAAAACATGAGGTAACATATCAGATATTGGTTATGTTTTAGTCTGCTGGAAGGCAGAAGTCTGGCATATACACACATAACAGTGCGCATTACTTATTTACTTGGTGACTGAAATGTTAAATACATTGCATTATTTATGCTTCATCTCAAACCACTGAAGAATAATTATTTTACAAATAAAAATCTTACACTGAGACATGTTAGGGAAAGTCTTCAATATCTCTTGTTAAGAATAAAAAATCAACTCCACATCTCATAGTTTCAAGCTTTTTATACTTAAAAAGCCCTGTTGAACTGTTGCCCAGAATCAACCTCTGAAAGAGTTTTTAGTTGTTTGCTACTGGACTTGCAAAGCATTAGTAATTTCAAGGAAAACAGCCAATAAGAGATCCAGAAGGACCATCGTCATGAGGGACATTTCTCAGCTCTTCATTCTTCCTTTTCACATATGACATATTCTTTCTAGTCGAGGTAAGAGACCGTATCTCTAAGTGAAGTTTTGTGACAACTTCCTGTACACCTATGGTTGCTTATGTCACTGTTATCTTGTAGCACAGCTATATAGTTTAGGATGCATTGTTTGGGTAGCCAAAAACCATAAACCAGAGATTTTGCACTGGGTTAGCATAAGCCTTGTAAACCATGGTTCTCATGTATACTATGTTCCATGTGTGGAGCTCTCGTCTTTAGAAGTAGCATTAGTTTATTTATAAGGAGGCCCATTTACCAGTATGTTCACATGGTCATTAGACACAATGACATGTCTTCTCTTTTTATCTGCATATTTTTCACAAGTAATCAGAAAAAGAATAAGATCCAGCTCCTTTAATTCTTCCCTTTCAGCAGTATATGTTCTTTTATTCAGTTTATATTAGTGAACATTTTAATTACATTATGGCAAAATCATGTAGAATATGTGTTCATAAATTTAATACTTTAAATTTAAGTTTATTTTTGAACTCACTCATAAAAATATAAATCTCACATATATTTATGGAATACCACGTGATATAGCCATACATGCAAACACTATATAGCACTTAAATCAGGCTCAATTAATCTGTCCTCTTAAATATTTATCATTTGTTTGTGGTAAATGTAATATTTTTTTCTATTTTTTGAAACATGCATCACCTTGTCATCACTGCACTATATCTTACTATAACTTAATATCCATGGAATTGACATCTCCCCGGCCCTGACTTTGACTTTCCAGTCTCTGGTAACCACAGTTCAACTCTCAACTTCTGTAAGATCAGCTTTATTTTACTCCACATACACTCATACTTGAGACATGTGGTATTTGTGATTCTGTGTCAGGCTTATTTCATTTCACACAATGATCTGCACTTCCACTCATAGCATCATAATTAATTTTAAAGCTGAATAGTAGTCTATATTATATATATATTTAATATATATAATATATATT
>NW_022900918.1:3599419-3627343 GCF_012274545.1 Fukomys damarensis
ATATTATATATATATATAAATTTATTCATCGGTTAAGCACCGAAAGGTTTTCATTTTTCCCTTTCTTAGTTATTGTGAATAATGTTGCAACAAACATGGCCGTACAGATGTCTTTTGAGATACTGATTTCATTTCATTTGGATATATGTGCAGATATGGTATTGTCAGATAATATGGTAGTTCTATTATGAGTTTTATGAGAAACTTGTGTATTGTTTTTCGTTATGGCTGTACTAACTTTCATTTCTGCAATAGCATGCAAGGTTTTCTTTTTCTTTACATTCTTGTCAGTACTTGTTACCATTTCTTTCATAATGGCCATTCTTGAGTGAGGTGATAGCTCATAGTGTTTTACATTTTCATTTCCCTAAAGATAAGTAATTCTGAATATTTCCATATATTTTTATCATTTATATGTATGTTTTGAGAAATGATGGCTATGCCCCTTCGAACTGGGTTATTGGAAGTGTTTGTTACTAAGTTTTTGGGTTTTTCTTATACTCTGGACATAAACCCCTCTTTATGTATATAACCTTCAAATATTTACCCAGTTTGTAGATATATCCACTCCATTGTTTCCATAGTTGTGAGGAAGCTTCATATGAGTGTAACCCTATTTCTATTTTTGCTTTCATAACCTGTGCTTTTGGAGTGTGATCCAAAAAAAAAAAATCGTTCTCTATTCCAGTGTAGTAAAGCATTATTCCTGTTTTCTCCTTGTACTTTTATAGATTCCAGTCTCACATTTAAGTCTTTTCTCCGTTTTGATTTAATTTTTGTTAAGCAAGAAAGGTTAAGCAAGCATCTATATCTCCAATTTTTCCAGCAACATTCTAGAAACTTTTTTCTTCAATGCGTGCTCTTGTCGAAATTTGTTTGACTGTAGATGTGTGATTTAACGTAGATTCACTATTCTATTCCATTGTTTTTATGTCATCACCGTGCTGTTTTAAATACTTCATAATAAGTTTGAAATACATAATAAGTTTGTTTTTTGTTTTTTGTTTTTTGTTTTGTACCGGGGATCAAACTCGGGTCCTTGCACTTGCAAGGCAGGCCCCCAAACCGCTGAGCTAAGCTAAATTCCCAGCCCTTTATCTGGTTCTTTGAAAACTTTCATCGATATTTTGGTAGGGATTGCATCAAATCTATAGATTGCTTTGGGTACTGTGAACACTCTAACACTACTGATTCTACAAATCCTTAAAAACAAGATGACTCTATGTGTTCTGTTCTCTTCAGTTTCTTTCATTAGTGCTCATAGATTTCATAGTAGAGCTCTTCCGTTTGTTTCATTAAAGTTATTCCTAGGAGTTTTTCTGTTTTTGTAACTTTTAAATGAGACTGCTTTCTTGCTATCTAGTTCAGATAATTGGCTGCAGACATATAGCAATGCTACTGATACTTGGATGTTGATTTTGTATCTTACAAATACATGTTTTTTGAATTTTTACATTTTAATAGTTTAATACCTTTTTTCTTTTTTGGTGGAACCTGTAGGATTTTCTATGAAAGATCATGTCATCTGTAACCAATGACAATTTGACATTCTCTTTTCTAATTTGAATACACTAATATTTCTTTATCTTTCCCCATTATTCTGGCTAAGGATTCCATACTATGTTGAATAAAAGTGGTAAACAATGGTATCCTTCTATTGTTCTGAGTCTTAGGAAGCTTTAGCTGTGAGCGGTTACTCATTCAGCACAATGTTTGCTTTTGCCTTTTTATGGCCTTCTATATCTCATACTTCAGAGTCTTTATCACTAAATTTTATCAAATCCCTTTTCTGAATCTATTAAGATGATCATATACTTTCCTTAAATCATTCTTTTAATGTGCTACATCGTATTGCTTAGACATATATACCTTCGTCTTCTAGGTTATCAAATGTGTTGGCATATAGTTATTCATTACAGTCTGTAATAATCCTTTCTATTTGTAAGGTATCTGAATGTCTCCCTTTCTCTCCTTTTATTTGAGTGGTCTCTCTCACTGTGATAGTTGAGAGACTGTGCCACCTTAAGAAATCTGGCTAAGAGAAGCTTAGCTAAATCTTCTCAGCAATTCCACACCTTAGGGTGTAAGGGATCCGTACTAGGGGCTGCTCCTCAACTGATCATTAAAAAGGGGAATTGAGGAAGGACTGGCTTGCTTCTGTTCCTTCGGAGGAACTGCAGTCTTTGGCTTCCAGCGCAGACTCGTCTCCTGCCTTCCAGTGTGAACTCTCCTTCAGACTTCCAGCACAGACTTCAGTCTTCCATGGCAGATCCATCAGCCTCCTGATACGGACCCCCGCAGGACACTGCAGTGAGCTCCAGAACTCCAACTGAAGCTTTCAGGCTCCACTGTGCAGACAGCTCTTCTTCATCTGACCCTGTGGGTGGCTATTGGAAGCCAATTTGTAAATTCTCATATATACATATCGATACCTCTTGTGCTATAGCCTTTTCTCTAGTAAATACTGACTGATACACCAGTTTTTTAATAGCTAAGAGATTTTCAATCTTGATTATCGTTTCCATGAACCAGCTCATCATATGTCTGATTTCTTGTGTTTTCTTCCTCTCTTTCATTTATTTATTCTCAAATATTTATTCATTGCTTTCATTATACTTGGGTTTGCCTAGCTCCTGGAGATATGGTTGTTTGTTTATTTGATATCTGCCTGCTTTTTAAATGTACATGTCATTAATCCACTGATGACTTCATAATGGAATGTGCTTTGCTGAAAGGAGCAGTCACTGAGGTGTGACCTTGAAGAGTATATTCTTGGGCCTGGTTCCTGCACCCCCCTCCTCTCTCCTCTCTCTCTCTCTCCCCGCTTCCTCCCTCACTCTCCCCCTCTGTTTTCTCACTCTCCCTCCCTGCCTTTCCCTCTCCCTCGCTCTCCCTCCCTCTCCCTCCCTCTCCCTCCCTCTCTCCTCCCTCTGTCCTCTCTCTCAACTCTCTCTTCTAGGTTGCCATGGGTTGAGAAGATCTCCTTTCCCATGACTTTCCATCATGATATGTCTGTCTTGGGGCTAGCTGACCATGGACTGAAACCCCCAATCCATGAGCCAAATTAAATAGTTTCAGGAATTAAATGAGTTTCCGAAAGTTTTTTCTCAGAGATGGGAACACTAGCTAATAAAATATTCCTGTACCTGGATATTTGTTTCATTTTCTAGATTAGGTAAGTTTTTTTTTTGTTATTTTGTCATTTTGTTGTTCTTTTGTCATTTGTTATTTTGTCAATGCTGTTGAAATTTTCAAATCACTCTTTATCTCAATACTCTGAATATTTGACCTTTTAGTGCTCTTCGAACGTTTCTATAAGCATTCTTCATCTATCTTAATTCTTTTTTCTGGTTTGTTGCTCATTCTATTTTTAAATAGCAATCTTTGAGCTCATTAATTCTTTCTTATGTTCATCTATTTTGGTATTTACCTCTCCTGTTCTGTATTTAATATCACTTAGTACATTTTTCAGTTCAAGGATTTGTGTTTGATAGTTTTAAACTACTTCTATCTTTTTATTAAATTTCTCTATTTTAACACTGGGACTTTTCTTTTAAAGCTCCTTGTATTTCTTTGAAATGTCTATCTTAATTTTTTCATTATAGTTTGTTCATACTGGTTACAATCTGATTGGTTTATGGTGCATTATTTTGTTAAATGAGATCATGTTTTCCTGGAGGTTTTTTATGCTTATTGGCTTGTAAAATCATGTAGTCCTTGAAAGATTATATATTTACTTCAGTATTTATAATTTGGTCTTCTTTGTCCCTGTATCCCAGAAATTCTAAGCAGGATGTATCTTTTTTCTAAACCTGTATCCACTTCTGCTATTGTAGGACCTCATGGTGACCTATAGCTAGGTTTGCCACTAGTCCACTGTTAATGAGTTAGAAATAGTGTTCCAAGATCAGATTTGTCCCAAATTTGCAACTGTTGTATTATTCAACAATAACTGAGGGATTGAGCTCCTAGTAAGCTTCTCCCAGGGCTCAAGGTAAGTCTGGACACCTCATCCACAGTTAGTACCTTGTGGTCAAGCACTGTGAGATTCTGTCTGACCTTGGCCAGAATCATGTGGCCTAGAGGTGTTAAATGACTATGCTGTGGCCAGCAGCGCTGCAATTCTGTGTCATAGTCTGAGCCCCACCAAGACCAGTGCAGCGTAGGACCAAAGTCTACATTGTTATGGACTGCTTCATGTTGAGGTGGATTTATAGCCCAAGCACATTACAGTCAACCACTGGTGATGCTGCCTGGAATAGAAATCTGACAGACTGGGGCCATATGTCTCTGCCTGGGCTTAGGGCAGGTGCAGATCCTATATCTATGGACACTCACATGGGGATTGAGCCATTAGGATTCTACCTACCATTAGTTGTCATCAGTCCAGCAATGAGTTCTAGAGCAAAGTCTCGCGCTTACTTCCTTGTACTACTCTCAGAGTAGTCAACCACCAAGGTGCCAGTGTCTGCCTAATGTTTGGCAGAATTGTTGTTGGTATTTTCTTGGGCATGAAGGCTGACACTAAGCTGAGTTCCATTTAAGTTTCACAGCAAGAAGGACCAGCAATCTCATCTGTGCACCTAGGTTCAAGTTAGAGCTGCTGGTGGTACATACTGAAATACAAGTTCATTCCACTAGGACACAAGTCTCTGCCTGGAGCTCAATAAAGTTTAGAATGTTTGTCTTGGAGCACAGGTTAAGGAATAACTATGCTGTTCAGAGTTTCATAAGGACTTGTAGAGACAGTCACTTGGCTAACAAGACTGATGCTAAATTGCATTATACCTAGGTCTCAACCATAAGTACCTGCACAGTCACGGAGAGCAGGGGAGCAGAATTTCTTCTAGGCCAGCGCCAAGGCTGGTGATGATGCAGACCAATACCTGAATCTGTCTCCTCACCAGTATGCAGGGCTCTGCCTGATATTGGAACAGTTCTTGTGGCTCAAGTATTTGAGCTCTGACCTGGTATTGGAAACTTTTGTTTTCTTCCTGGTGCTGGAAATCACAATAGCAGATTCAGCACTAAACTCCAAAGCAAAGTCCTGTGCTAATATTTCGCTCCTGCAGGCCAGCACTCTTACTCCCCCTTGGGTTACTTGAGATTAGAGGAAGGATGTTACTAGACAACCCTTAGCCCCCAACTAAATCATTTCTAGTGAATCAGTCTGTAGGCTTAGGCCAGGGTGTACTGATTGTGGCACTCTGCTTGTAACTGGGTTTGACCATGGTTGACCTGCTAATGAGTGTCAAGTCTGTATTAATTCAGTACCTTTTCTCTTTCCAAAACAGGAGGTGTGTCTCTTTACTATGCCCTGTTTGTGGTAGGGTAAAGGGTGATGCAGGCATCTCTTTCCTTCCTGACATTTTTAGTACATTTTTTTCTTATTTTACAAAACACAAGCATTACTGTCTATCGCCTGACTCTTTTAACACTTGGGAAGGTAGTTTGTTGTGCATATAAGCTAGCTATTCAAATCATTATGTCTATAAGGAGACAATTGTGGGAGGATCTTACCTAAACAACATTTTGCTCCATCTTCTGATTAAATTTATCTTAGAGAATCATAGAATTTTAAAGTTGAAAGAAATTTTATGAGCTTCCCTTTTTATTTTTTAAGAAAATCAAAATATTTATTTATTTATTTTTCTTTGCTTTTTTGAGACAGGGTCTCACTGTACAGTTTAGACTGAGCTGGAATTCACTATGTAGCCCAGGAGAGTCTCAAATTCACAGTGATCCTCTGGCCTCAGCCTCCTGAGTGCTGGAACTACATGTGTGAGCTACCACGCCTGGCAATATTTCATTCTTTATTTTTTTCAGCTTTAATTGACTTTATTGGTACATTTTAGGGATACAGTACAGTTACATTCATTGTTAGGCTCTTGTACCTCTACATGACAGGCTTTAGTTCTCATTTTTTTCCCTTAACTCTGCCCTCCCTTCACCCCCTCCTCCCCTCCCCATCTACAAGCACTTTATTTCCATCTTTTCTTTATCTCACATTGTTTTCTTTTCCCTTATTACCCCTCCCCTACCCATCCCATCTTCCCTACACCTTTAGCCCCCTTCAACCCATTTCACAATGTCAGTAATCTTATTAGGATCTTCTGTATAATTGTAGATTATTCACACCAAAGAAACTATTCAGTATTTACACATGTGTGACTATTTATTTCACTTAGGAGTATATCTTCAATATGTATCCATTTTCCTATGAATAAATCTATTTTATCATTCTTTATGGCTGAATAATATTCCATTTTATACAAAAACCACATCTTCTTTATCCAGCTTCCAACGGATGGGCAAATGGGCTGTTTCCAAGTTTTAGCTATTACAAACTGTGCAGCTATAAACATGGGTGTGCATACATCACTGTGATATGATTCTTTTAGTACTTTTGGAAAGATACCCAGCAGAAGGACGCTTGAGTAAAATGGAATCTCCAGTCCAAGCTCTTTGAGGTATCTCCATATTGATTTCCACAGTGGTTGCACTAATCTGCACTCCCACCAACAATGGAGAAGGGTTCCTCTCTCCCCACATCCCAGCCAACATTTGTTATTGTTTGATTTGTTGATATGAGCCATTCTTTGTGGGCTGAGGTGGAATCTCAGTGTTGTTTTCATCTTCTTCTCTTAAATGACCAGTGATGTGGAGCCTTTTTTCATATATTTACTTGCTGCTTTTACTTCTTTGTCTGAGAAATGTCTGTTCATTTCACATGCCCGTTTTTGAATCAGGTCTTTATACTTGGGGGAGCTGACTGTTTTGAATTCTTTATATATTCTAGATAATAGTCCTTTGTCTGAGGAGCAGCTGGTAAAAATTTTTCCCCACATTTTAAGGTGTCTCTTAGTTCTTCTGATGGTTTCTTTCACAGTACAGAAGCTTTTTAATAAGATGAGATCCCAGCTGTTGATTCTTTCTGCTAGTTCCCATGCTACTGAGGATTTGTTCATAAAGTCTTTTCCTATGCCAATGTTATCCAGAGTTCTGCTTAACTTATCTTCCAGCAAGTTTAGTGTTTCTGTTTTAATATTTAGATCTTTTATCCACTTGGATTTTAATTTAGTACATGTTGAAAGATAAGGGTCCTGTTTTAATCTTTGGCAGGTTGAAATCCAGTTTTTCCAACACCATTTATTGAAGAGGCTATCTTTCCTCTGAGGATGGTCAGCTCATTTGTCAAAGATGAGGTAGCTGAGTACATCTGGATTTATTTTTGGGTCTTCCATTCTGTTCTACTGTTCCTCAGGTCTGTTTCTTTGCCAGTACCATGCTGTTTTTATCACAGTGGCTTTGTAGTATAGTTTCAAATTGAGAATTGTTATACCTGCTGCCATGTGTCTGTTGACTAGGATGGCCTTTGCTATTCTAGGTCTCTGATGGTTCCAAATATATTTTTGGATTCTATTCTCTAGTTCTGTGAAATATAGTGTTGTAATTCATTTGGCATTGCATTCAATCTGTATAGCAGTTTTGGTAGTATGGCCATTTGCAATATGTTGATTCTTCCTACCCAGGAACAGAGGAGATCTTTCCATTTTTTATATCCTTTTCAATTTCTTTTTTCAGAGTGCTATAGCTGTCAGTGTAGAGATCTTTTGTTAGATTGATTTCTAGATACTTCATTGAGGGGGTGCTATTGTAAAAGGAATTTTTTCCCTTATTTCTCTCTCAGTGATTCTGTTGTTTGTATACAGCAAGGCTATTGTTTTTTGGGTGTTCATCTTGTATCAAGCTACTCTCCTGAAACTGTCAATTAAGTCTAGAAGTCTTTTGGTGGTGTTTTTTGGGTCTTCCATGTTGAGTAGCAAATCTTCAGCAAATAATGACAGTTTAACTTCTTCCTTTCCTATCTTATTGCTTTAATTTCTTTCTCTTGCTTAATTGCTGTGGCTAATGTTTCCAGAACTATATCAAAGAGGAGTGGTGGTAGTGGGCATCCTTGTCTTGTTCCTGATTTTAACGTGAATGTTTTCAGTTTTTGACCATTTAATATGATGTTGGCTGTTGGTTTTTCATAGATAGCCTTTGTTAAATTGAGATATAGACCATCTGGTCCAATTATTTGCAGGGTTTTTATCATGAATGGGTGTTGATTTTTGTCAAATGCTTTTTCTGCATCTATTGAGAGGATCATATGGTTTTTGTTCTTGACTTTGTTAATATAATGCATTACATTTATTGACTTATGTACCTTGCTTCCCTGGAATAAATCCAACTTGGTCAGGATGTATCATCTTCTTGAAGATCCTCTGTATTCTGTTTGCTAGTATCTTATTAAGGATTTTTGCATCTATATTCATTAAAGAGATTGGCCTGTTGTTCTCTTATTTAGTTACATCTTTCTCTGGTTTGGGAATCAAAGTGATACTTGCTTCCAGGAATGAATTTGGAAGTATAGCTTCCCTTTCAATTTCATTGAAAAGTTTGAAGAGTAAAGGCACTAGTTCTTCTCTAAATGTCTTGTAAAATTCAGCAGTAAATCCATCAGGGCCTGGGCTTTTCTTTGTTGGTAAATTTTTAATTGCATTTTCAATTTCACTGACAGTAATTGGGGTGTTTAAATTGTTTTTATCTTCTTTGTTCAACTTTGCTAATTCATAAGTATCTAGAAATCTGTCCATTTCTTCTGTGTTTTCTATTTTATTGGAGTTCAGGTTCTCAAAGTAGGTATTCATGTTCTTCTGGATTTCTTTTGAATCTGTTGTTACTTCTCCTTTTGCATTCCTGATTGCATGTATCTGAGCCTATGATTTCCTTTTTTTGATAAGATTAGCTAAGAGTTTGTTGATTTTAGTCACCTCATTTATTTTTTATATCATTTTCTTAGTTTCCATTGCATTGATTTCTGCTCTAATCTTTATAATTTCCTCTCATGTTCGAGCTTTGGGTTTTTCTTGCTCTTGTTTTTCTAGGAGACTGATTCATCATTAGGTTGTTTATTTGAGCTTACTGTGTTTTCCTAATGTGGGCATTCAGTGCTTTGAATTTTTCCCATAGAGGTGCTTTCATTGTGTCCCATAGATTCCTGTATGTTGTATTGGCATTTTCATTTATTTGTAAAAACTTTCTAATTTCTTCTTTAATTTCCTCTGTAATCCATTGCCTGTTCAGGAGAGTGTTGTTCAATTTCCATGTACTTGCGAAGTTCCTACAGTTTCTTGTGCTGTTGATCTCCAGCTTGATTGCACTGTGATCTGATAATATACAGGGGATAGCTTCAATTCTTTTGCATTTATTGAGACCTGTTTTGTGGGCCAATATGTTGTCTGTCTTGGAGAATGACCCATGTGCAGCCAAAAAGAATGTATATTCTGATTTTGTGGGGTGAAATACTTTGTAAACATCTATTAAGTCCACGTGTTCCAAAGCTTGGCTCAGTTCCAGTATTTTATTGTTTATTTTCTGCCTAGATGATCTGTGAATTTGTGATAGTGGGGTATTTAAATCCCCCACTACAATTGTATTAGTGCTTATTTGGTTCTTCATGTTACTTAGTATTTGTTTTATATAGTTGGGTGCATTTATATTTGGTGCATATATGTTTATGATTGTCATCTCTTCCTCTTGAATTGTTCCCTTTAGAAGAATGTAGTGGCCTTCTTTGTCTCTCTTAATGAGTTTTGGTTTGAAATGTACTTTGCAAATAAGATTGCTAGCCCTGATTTTTTCTGGGCTCCTGATGCATGGAGAATTGTTTTCCATCCTTTCACTTTCAGTCTATATTCTTCTTTTTGCAACATGTGTGTTTCTTGTATACAACATATTGTTGGATTTTGCTTCTTAATCCATTCTGCCAGTCTATTTCTCCTGATTGGTGAATTGAGGTCATTAACATTAATGGTTATAACTGATATGTTCTGATTTATTATTGTCATGTTATTGTCCTTTTGTTTTCTCTTTTTACTTTTTCTCCCCTCTCCTTTTAGTTTCTTGCCTTGCCTGTTTGACTTGGTCTGTTGGGCCTCATGGTATTGTGCCCTTCATTGTGCTTTTCTAGGATATTGTTTAGAATTCGTTGTAGTGCTGGTTTGGTATTCATGAAGTTTCTCAGGTGTTCTTTGTCATAGAAGTATCTTATTTCACTGTCCATTTTGAAAGAGAGTTTTGCAGGATACAATCAGTCTCGGTTGGAGTTTGTTTTATTTTAGAGTTTAAAACACCTCACTCCAGGCTCTCCTGACCTAAGGGTTTGTGTTGAAAAGTCTGCCTGTGATTCTAATGGGCTGTCCTTTGCATGTGATTTGTTTCTTTTCTCTTACTCCTTGTAGTATTTTTTTTCTTCTGTTGGATTTCTGGGATCTTGATTATTATATGTCTAGATGTAGATTTTTTTTTACCTTGGCTAATTGCAGTTCTATATGCCTCACTTGTCTCTATGTCTAATTCTTCCCTTCTGTTTGGGAAGTTTTCTGTCATTAATTCTATGAACAGCTTTTTTAAGTCATTTGTGTTTTCTCCTGCTATTTCACGGATTCCTATCAGTCTTATGTTATTTTTCTTTGCATCATCTATTGTTGTTGGATCAATTTCTCATGATCCCTTACTGTTTTTAAGAGACTTCTCTTTTCAGGGCCACTGTAATCCTATCTTCTGTATCTGAAATTCTATCTTCACAATATTTTATTCTGTTGCATATGCTTTCAATAGAGTTTTTCATTTCCTGGATATCTGTTTGAATCTATTTTATGGATTCCATTTCTTTCCTCTGTTGGGCATTCATTGTTTCCATTTCTTTCTTATGCTGAGTCTTCATGGCTTCCATCATGGTCTTGAGCTCATCTATTTTTTTTTGTCAGTTTCTGTTCTAGAGTCTTTAATCATGACTTCCATTTTGCTCACCATCTCTATGGTTATTTGGGAAATTATTTCTGTTTTGATTTTTTTCTAGAGCCTCATTGATCTGTTTTGTTACCTCCTGTGCTATGGGTCCAGGGTGTCCTTCTGGTTCACTCTCAGACTTTTCATCTTTATTTGCCCTGCTGTTTACCATTGGTGAATTGGAAGTCTGTCTTTGTGCCTTGCTTAAGTGTTTTCTCATTTTTATTTTTGTAATTGGCTTTTCCTTGGTTTAATTTCTGGGTTATTACCAAAATCCTCCTGATAGAGCTTTTGAGTCTCTAATGACTCATAGGCATCCCTATTTTCATAATATGGGAGAAAAAAACTCTTAAATCAATCACAATCCTTTATCCCAATTGATACGTTCAGCAGCCCAATAGGATCAAGCACAGCTTGCAAATTCACCACTTGTGGTAGTCATTAATCTATCACTTTTAAGCCATGTGAATTAAATTAATATCAAGAAGCAGCCCAAAATATGTTTGCAGTGAATACGCTTTTCAATATAGCATCTTCACCATTTAGGATGGGCCTGAGACTGAGGTAGGATGAGAGGAGTAGATAAGTGAAAGAATTGGAGAAGGTTTCAAGTGAATCCAGAGGACATAGAATGACCATACAACCTTTATGAAACTATTAACTTCAAAGGGGATAGACAGAGTACAGGAATAAGACCAAGAATATATCTTCTTAACAATAACAGGCACCTGCCTTCCCTTGAAGATACAGAGCCATGAGTGAGGTAAAATGACAGGAGAAAAGAACATAAAGAAAAAATGATTAAAGAAGTCTGAGTTAGGGCAGGAGCAGGAATAGAAAGGGAGATGAGGGACAATATGGTGGAGCAAGAGACTGAGTTGGAGAAAGAGAATAGAAAAAAGAAAGAAATTGCATGGTGGAACGAGGAAAAGAAGAACAAAAAAAGAATTTGAAGGGTCTCTTTCAGACAATATCTCTGTTGTCATATTTTACCACATGTACAGCCATGTGCAGAGCTAAGTACCCTGATCTCAGCTAGCCAATGGCAGGTCCCTGTGACACAGACTGAACTAGCCCACAAGGCCTAAATAGAGTTTCCCAACATGCAGGGTTGAACTCCAGTCAGTTCTATTACAGGTTTTCCCTGCCCTTTCTTTAAATATGTTCAATGTTGGGAGCTCAGAAAAATACCCTTCATGACCACCTATGCCTCTGCAGAGTAGTCCAAGGATTGGCCCAATCAGGAGGTTTGAGAATGGGGTGGGGCAGCAGGTTGTGAGGGTGTTTCAAGGGCACCTGCATGGCTACCTTCCTTACTGCATCTGGTGGTGCACAGTTGGAGAGATCGTGGACCCGCTGGTTGGGCCAGAGCTGGTGACAGAAGAGACCTCCCGGGTCCTTCCTTTCTGGATCTGGTGGCGTACATTCCAATATTTATTTCTTATATATAATTTTTAATTGTGTGCTTAGTGTCTTGTTAGGGTTTAGATATCCCTCAAAAGGCTTGTAGGTGGGGCTTGGGAAGGTAATTAGATTATAAGAGCATTATAGCTGATTTAGGTAGAGTCTAACCTTAAAGTGTGTATCATTGAAGGTGTGGCCTGGAAGGGTTTGTGTTCCTCCCCACCTTTTCCCTTCACTTGATCTTCTTCCCATATGCCATTGCATAAGCAGCTTTCCCCTGCTATGCCTTTCTGCCATTCCATTTTGTCTGGGAGCTAGGTAACCAGAGACTGAAAATGGGAGCCAATATAACCTTTCCTCCTTTACTTTGTGGCCATAGGATATTGCCTCAGTGACAAGCAAAGTAACTAAAACAGATTTAATTTATATTGCATTGTACTATATTTTCTTCATTTATTTATTTGTGAAACAAATATCATAGGCCTAAAACATAGTAAATATACAGAAACATCTCTGCTCTAAGAAATATATAATCCAGTGAGGAAAAACAGGCAACAAATCAAATAGGTAAACATACAGTAGTATGTCAGATACTGTGCCTCAAAGATGCCACAAAATAAATCAAGAAAAGTAGATAATAAAATGGCTGGAGTCAGAATGAGGATGAGAAATGGAGGTGCCTGGCTAAGGAAGGTCTTTTTGAGAAGTTGATTGGAAGTCAAAAACTGAAGGAAGTAAGGGAATGATGTGTGTGAATAAGTGACCGTGAGGGTCTGCAGTAGGGACGTACATTTCCAGGGCCTGAGAGTCAGGAGAATTTTCTCACCTTGGAGGAACAGTGGGCCAGTATGTCTCAGGTAGAGTGAACTGAAAAGGAGTCAGTAATCCGTTGAAATCATAAAGTGGTTGCCATTACCAGTTGCCTATTCATTATCTACTTGTATTTTCATATAATTTTACAATAATTAATGTAAGTATATTTTAAGCAAACTTTTACTTCCATTTGCCGTTCTTGGATCTGTCTATCTTCTGCATAGCTCTAACCAATGTTTATTGATGATATAGTCTGTATGAAATTTATCTTTTAGGTTGAGGATCTATTTGGTGATGTTAAAATCCTAAGATGTAAAAATTACTTTAAGAAATTCATGGTTTATAATACCTTAAAAATCTTAATTGTCATAAAAAAGTTTGCAATTTTCTGCATGAATATAAAATTTTGGCAGTGTCTTGATAAAGGGACTGAAATACTTTCTGAAATTACAAGAAGCTTCTAATTAATTTTTAGCTACTACTCTATATTTGACTACATTCTCAAGAATATTCTTGTTTCTCCAAAGACCTCAGACAAAAAGGTTTAGTTCCTTACATATGCATATTTGAAGACATAAAATGGATTGTCATTATCAAATAATGGATTATCAGTTGGAACTCATATATTTGGCTTTGAATAACAACTAATTGTAATGATTTTCAGAAATTTATATTAATGATATATCTCTTTATTTCATAGAATTAATATTTTGCAAAATACTGTATATTGTTTCTTGAACTTTAAAAATTTACTCTGTCCATTAGAAATGTACTGTAATCTTTTATAGCTTCTGACTATATTATACTTCCTCAAATATAATATAACATAGTTTGCTATTATGTAAAATAATATACCAAATTCAAAGAACTCTGACCAGAAATTAGTGAGAAACAGAAAATGGTAAACTCCACATAGCAGTTTTAAAATATGTTTAATACTTCCTTAAGCACTTACTCTGATTCAGAAGAAATGCATATTTATTCTGAAAAATTAATCATTGTTGAGTAGTTTTTTCTCAGTTCCTTGCATCTTAGCATACATATATGATGATGACATAAGATTTTTGTATCACCATTTATGATGATATGTAAAAGTACACACCACTTGATGTTACTTATAACAACTCAAATGCATAATACTTTCACTTAAACAAAACTGGATAATTCTTGGTAAATAATGCAATTGTTTTATCTCTACATTAAAAATGTTCACAAAGTAAAAATCTATGACCTTTAATAACACTATGAACTTTTACACAAAAATACACACCCAAAACACATAAAACCAAGTCTATGCTATTTTATTTGTTGGATGTTACTTTATTTCATACACTTCTTTCAGTCTGGAGCATTTTCAAAATGCCTAGAAAATGTCAAATTAAGAAAAAGCTGAAGTGATATCTCTATGTTATACCATTGGAGGCAGTGCTCATGTCTGCGTGACGTAAATGGAATGGCAACTGTTTCTTCAGTGTATTTGATATGTCGTCTCATAGTCATTTCCTGATGGTTATTTTGGTTTGCTAAATTTCCAGTTGTTGCAAGAGCAATGTTCACTCAGAAACTCTTCTTTAGAGGTAATTAAACTTTCAGCCCATCTGTGCAGTAACTTTCATAATATTTTCAAAGGGCACAGAATGCTTTTAATATTTGCACCACTTCATTTTTGCTTGCTAAGGGACCTATTATCTAGCTGAACATTGTTCAAACAAGTTACTAAAAAATGGGTTAGTGAAAGGGAACACTAAAAATGTCATATTAGCAAGAAAGTAATCTAACTGATGCTGAATTTTAAAACAAGGTGAAGAATATCTTGTTTGCCAAACTACATTGCACATCTATGCATTAAGCATTTTATCTTCCTTCTCTGTTATGTTCAATCCTGAAGTACATTGCTCAGCTCTCTGGATGTATGTGCTGCAGAGAGTGTCTTCTTTGCTTTCACAAGTCTCTGGTTTTTGTGTTTGTAATTAGCAGAAAATCATATTAAAATAAAGAAAATAAGCAAAGAAGAAACAGAAATATGTTAATGTTTTTACAAGGCCAAAATGGGTCAGTTGCTTAAACAACATAAAAAAATAATATTACTGTTTCTGACAGGTGGAAATAAAGGAATACAGGATTGGGACTTTACATTT
Organism: Fukomys damarensis; assembly: GCF_012274545.1. Lineage (NCBI taxonomy): Eukaryota > Metazoa > Chordata > Mammalia > Rodentia > Bathyergidae > Fukomys > Fukomys damarensis. The sequence continues at coordinate 3,614,611 of NW_022900918.1, forward strand.
TGAAATATGCTTTTACTTTTATATTTTTCTTAATATGAGTATTTATTGTGGTAAGTATAAAAGCAAGCATTAAATTTTTGATAATTAAAATATTTTCGACTCCATAACCCAATTATGAATATGTATGAAGTCATGCAAAAGCCTAGTACAAATACAATTCAGAATTATTTTGTGCATTTTGTTTTGTAATTTGGTCTTTTATCTTATCATAAACATTTAAAAATTAAGTATCATTTTTTCAATGTTTGCACTTATATTTACCTAGTAGAAAAAGAATACATGATGTAACCAGTCCCTTTTTATCAATAATAAAACATCTGTCTTTGTAAACCTGATGTTTTATATGTTCTCTTTTTGGGGATATATATTAATGTTGATAGGAGATTCACATTTTATTTCTCCAATGACATATTTACAGCAGAGTATAAATTAGAGGCCTGCTTGCACACCAAACCCAGGTCCTTTAGGTGGTTCAGTCAATGAGGTGAGACCTCCAGCTGGCTCACAAGAGAACAGCCCACTCCTTGGGCCAGGTTTTGGGATTTTTTCCAGCTTTCAGCTCATCAGTAATTTCTTCAGTATCCTTAGGTGTCAGATCCTCATAGTAGTTGTCATTTATTTGAAGCATTGGTGCATTTACACAGGCCCCTAAACATTCCACCTCTGTAAGAGTGAAAAGTTTGTCAGGTGTAGTCTCCCTAACCTTTATTCCAAGCTTTTTCTGATTGGCCTCCAGGATGCTGTCAGAGTCTCAGAGCATGCAAGGTGTGTGGTAGTGCAGACATCAATATGGTATTTCCCAACTGGCCTTCAGTTATACATTGTATAAAAAGTTGATACTTGATATACTCTCATTGGAGGTACCCGTAAAACTTCGGCAACCTTGTTCATGGCAGAGATGGGCAGCTACCCATTCTGCCTTTGGGCTAAGTCCAGGACTGGAAGCACAACTGCTGCTTTATGCCCTTCTGGATAGTTTTTTACAATTGCCTCGATCCTCTTGTAGTTTTCTGTTGAGAAATCAATAACTAGATAGCTTGATAACTAGAATTTGATGGCAAGAATAATAATGTCCATTTATGTATAATCCATATTATTTCAGGTTATTTGATTTTCAACTTTTTAGACATATTAGATGGAATGGTTGGTAGTGGCCTAAGTGGATGCTCTGATGTTCTTACTCTTATATAATGTATGCAAAGAGATAGAAATATTTTTCAAATAATAAATCTTCATTCATGAGTCCATTTTAAATACATTTATTTGATAAAATATTTAATTTACCTACAATTTATTTTTGTGCAGAGAATAAATCAGTACCTGATTTTTCCCCAAATAGCCATAATCATCTAAAGATCATTTATATTAATCTTCTCTCTGTTTCTAATTTCCACTTACTGTGGTTACTAGTAATTTAACATTTATTATTCTTCTGAAGTCATTCATTAATGATTTATAAACTCATTAGCATAGAAAAGCTCCAAAACTTTCAAAAACATAGATTTAAAGTCCTATAATTGAAAATTAAATTGTTTGTAATAAAGGAAATACATACAGAATTTGAAGACTAAGAGTTTTTAAAGTTCTTATGACAAGTTTTTGACAAAATAGTTTAATTAGAGGACAGAAATAGTGAATTTAGTGGATATTAAGCCCAGTTATGTTCAAGTGATTCTGAGTACATGTGTCTCAAAACTGTGAATGATACAGCCCTTTCCCTTAAGGTATTGTCATTTAGAAAGATTTTCAGATAAAAAGGAAATAAAGAGGTGGCTGGATATGAATAAAGTCATAAAAGTGCATAACAAAAAGTTTAAGCTAAGTGGAAATGGCAATATTTTAAAACTATTAGTTCAGTTATTTATTTAATTATCTGCCAAATAAGAGAGGTAAAACTAATATACTTTTATATATTTGTCTGCTGATCAATCTATCTGGCCACACTCCTTTTTAGACTGGAGTAATTGAAGAAAGGAGAAAGAGATAGTGAGACAAAGAATAGGAATGAGAACTAAACTGCTTCATTGATAACTATTCTTCTCATAGTCTACATAACATTTAGCCTGTATGGGTATCTTGATTAATACATTCAAGCCCATGTTTAATTGACTTGTTCAAAGGTAAGGTGTAATTTCAAATTGTGTTTTTCCTGTAGTTATATAGGGATTTCTAGGATCAACTCAATAACTAGGTTGAATCTCTTGGTAATAAAATTTTCAATATTCCAGTGTTTACTAGCACCGAGTTGATCAGTATAAACTACATAAAATGATCTTTTCTTTCCACACCCCCGTGGCTGGTTTATTTATTAGACATTAGAGAAAATGGATGACATAGCATCACAACCTTAGAGGAAAACTACCCCCCAACTGTGTTCTGAAAATAGTGTCTACAGGAAAGGGAACATTAGCCAATTATAAAGATATTTCTAATTTTCTTTTAAATAAACATGCAAGTAAAAGCCACAGGATAAAATAGTTTCACTCAACAGTAGTCACACTATATTTAATGTTATACTAAGATTTGTGACAAAAATTAATGTTAATCCTAAACTTGTAAATTTACACAACACTGTATTTCTTTAGTATAACAATGGGAATAAAGTGGATATCCCTTTTGCCAATGTTAATTTTGTTAAGACACAATGTGCTGATTATTTTTAAACCTATTTTTAAAATGTATTTTTATTAATCTCTACATGTTAAATTTTGAAAAGCCAATGCAATTTTTATATTTTATAATGAATATTAATTATATATGCATGCATAGAGTTTAATATTTTATCAACAGTTATATTAATTTTAAAACAAAACTACATACATTTTATGTTAACTGTCCAGGTTGCTATTCTAGTTTTAAATATTAATTACACAGTTATACCATTTTCTGTGATTTTATTATTATAAAAAGGAATTAATAAAGATGTGAGGCAACAGAATTAATTTCCCTTTATTGTGGAAATAGTTTTTTTTTTTTCCTTTTCTTGACTTGTGGACATTTTAGTACCTACTAAATCTGCTGGGTTTTTTTCCCCCACTTTCTTGCATTTCTTAAAGGTTTAAACTGTAAAATGGTGTACATTTACATACATCACAAAAGAAGCATGAAATAATTGCTTACTGACTTATTATACAAAACAATTAATTTCCTTATACAGCAATGGCAAATGAAAAAATAGTACATGTTACACAATTTGATTTCAGTATGAAATTATATTGTTTTTTAGATAAGTTTCATTTAGCCAGTAATTGTAATCTAATGCAAATGAGGCTCGAGCAGATTATACTACTTAAAGATACGGTTTGCCATATGATTTCCCCCAAATAATATGTTGTTTTCATTAAAATTTATAGTCAGATTTATGGAAGCTCATTCATTTTTCATCCCTTATCTCATGAGAAGAAAGAAGATGGAATGAATGATTGATTTAAAATGCAAATTCAGAGCAAAAAGTATTGTCAAATATTTAAATCTCTTCAACACTTAGCATTCCACAGATGTTTATTTGTGAAAAATTTAGAAGGCAGAGCATAGCTTTTTTTAATAATGTGTACCTATTGATATTATCTTATCTGATATGTAAAGAAAAAGCATTTTTGTTGTTTGAGAAATTATAACAAAAACTATAATTAAATGTTACCCCTTTCTTAACAACAGGTTTCAAATAATTAGGCACAAAATGTTTTGATGAGCAGAATGAATATTAACTTTTTGAATAGAATCCTATTTTATGGAACATCAACATGAATCAAGGCTGCTCTTTAAAAATACTCTACTTTATTTTCTGAGAAGCACTCAGCAATAGAAAAGGCAAACTAGATTTGGCAAGAACCTTACATTTGAATGATTACAAATATTAACAAAATTTACTTTAATTACCTTAACATGTTTCAAGATTAAACGCAATTCATTATTTGAATCAATTTTCAACCACCTGCTATTTTTTGTGCCCTTCTCACTAAATTTAACTTAACACATTTAGCCAAGTTGACAGAAAAGACGTTCACAGCAGTGCCTTACTTTGTTGAAGGAAATTCACTTTATTTCTCCCACAGAGCTCACACTAGAGGTTTAGCATTTACATTTCTTAGGAAACTTAATATTCTCAGCAGGGTCAAAATAATTGTTTAGGTATTTATTATTGCAGTAAATCAATAGTGGCCTAAAATAGCTGAACATGTAGATAAGTTATGTCTAAACAGCACCATCCTATGTTTTAGGACAAACATTAATCTACCTCCCCCAAAGGTAAAATATTACTTGCATCAGCTTCAGTTTTATAAACTGACTTACTTCAGAATTTCTGGAAAGCAAATGATAATTTTACAGATTTTAATATACATACTCACAAAGTTTTTCAATGACGTATGAGATCATTTATCAAAAAATAAATTATGTAATGTAGTATATTATGAATACATACACTGGTCAGTCACAGAAGAGGGATCTGAGAGCTATGTTTTCCAATAGCCAGGTCCCTCATTTATGACCCAAATTCTCAATGGTTATTCAGCCATTGACAGACACACATTTTGGTAAAACAATCAATGGTGTTGTAAACAAAAGTACATTCTTACCTACCTTAATTACAATGTACATTATTCACTACTGTCACTTCTGTTCTGGTTCTGTATGTATACACCCTCCTGAGTTACATTATATTTTAAATGGCAATACTTACTGAAAGATCCAACAGGAAGGAGACTCCCCACCTCTGTCAAAATGGAAACTGACAAAGCTAAAGATGAGGCAGGAAATGAATCAAGATGATATTAATTCAAGGCATACTGAATGGAGGAAAATAGTTTGCAAACCACCTTAAATCGGATCCATGTACAAAGGAAGTTTCCAAGCAGTTTTCCACGAATCCCCACATATAGTTTGCAAACATTTTTATTAGATACCCACGTCAATATATGAACTTGTATTAGCTTAGTTCAAGGAAATGGATAGAATAAACACAACTGAGCTTTCTACCATGTTGTGACTTAGATCTCCAGTTATTATGAATATATATCCCTGTGGCATTTACTAGTTTGTCATGCTGAACAGAAAATGAAACATAGAAGTAGAAACAATATTCCAAATACTATTATTATTATTTTATTTTATTTTATTTTTTTATTTTTTTTGTACCGGGGATTGAATTTGTGTCCTTGCCCTTGCAAAACAGGCCACCGAACCGCTGAGCTAAATCCGCGGCCCTGCAAATACTATTTGATTCATATATCAGTAAGCAGTATAGTAGTAAGATTAGTATGTTTTATTAGTAAAAACTATTTTATTCTCTAGACATGGTTCTGTATACTTTTTGAACACACATCAGTTTTCTGCATTTCTTTATTCTAACAAGAGTAAAAATTGAAAGTATTTATATTTCATGAAAACACTTTGCTGTGATACTCGCTTTGTAACACAGAAGGTAATTCATAGTCTTAATCTTCATCTGTATGAATATCAGTAGCTTTCACTATAAAAATGTCAAGTCACCTTTTAACCCCAAACTAGAAGTAAACCCTTTTCTTATGATTCATATAAACTTTTTTTCAAAGTACCAGGGATTGAACTCAGGACCTTGGGCTTGTGAGGCAGGTGTGGTGCCACTGAGCTACATCCCTGGTCTTCATTACAAAAACTGTAAACATTTTTGCTGCAAAACCTGGTTTGAACCATAGATAGAAAATTCAGGCTGGGGATTTAGCTCATCGGTTCTGGGGCCTGCCTTGCAAGCACAAGGACCCGAGTTCAATCCCGGGTACCAAAAAAAGAAAAAAGAAAATTCAGAGTAATAATTACTCATAATTTATGAATATCAGCAGGTTTCATTACAAAAGTGTCAAAGTACCTTGTAACTCATTGGGAATATTTTAGTGAAAATACCATATCATATTCAACCATTCAATGATATTAATATATTCATATGTCGAAACTCAAAAAGGTTTGAATTCTAAAAAACCGTGAAACAAAAAGTTCTAGACTTATACAGCACAGTCAAGTCAGTGTATTTAACAGTAATCTAGTACATATCTTTACAAATAAGTAGAAGAGGGCTACTTGTAGTTTCCAAACACAAAGTTATGTAAAACAGATGGAAATATTAAAAATCTCATCTTGGCAATACTGTATACATGTATGGAAATATTACACTGTGCTTCAAATAAAAAGATTTAAAAGTTTAGGAAATGGCTGTTAACTACCATTATTTGATCATTATGCACTGGATATGTGTATTAAATTATCACACTGGTGCCATAAAGTTTTACAATTAATAATAAATTTATCTGAATTGACCAAGATCCTAGGGCTAATTAACAAAGCAGGCTAACTACTGAAGACTAATTTCAGAGTTTATTCTTAGACTTCTGAAATTTTTTACTTATATAAAATGATTTCAAGTGTTCTGTCCTGTAAATGCTATTTAGTGCTCTATTTTTATGGCAACTAACTTTCCACATCTGCTCTCTAACATTTTCATTTTGAACTTCCTTTGACTTTTTTTTAGCCATTTCATTTCTTTGAGTTTTATCAGGCATTGAAGAAGAAATATTCAATTGTTACCCTGAAGATTCCAACTATTATTTTGTTCTGTTCTGGAAGCTGAAAATATAGAAGAAGGAAGAAGGGTCCTGGTTTATTTTCTTGTTGATGGATTTTAGTATTTCCAAAATATGGTATAGTATTTCCAATACATGCAGATGAAAATAACAATAAAATAATGGAGATTGTCTTACTTTTAATCCAAAAGAACTGGCACATGTGAGATATTCATCTTTATTTTTGGTATAATTGTCTAAATTTTGAAATGCTCCAATTTTCTCTTACTGGAGATAAATTCTTGACATCAATTAGTTTGTAATAATTTCATGGTGCAACCTCATTTAAAATCACAAATAAGTGATTCGCATTATATATATGCATATATTCATACCTATTAGTTTAGTGGTGCCACCAGCTTAAATATCATGATGTAAATATAAATAGCAGCATAATAATTGCACACTAAGCACTTCATCTTTTCAAGAGCTAAATTTGTAGAATATAACTCTCTATGGAGTACAGCTCAATTATGAATTGGTTCTACATGTACTCCTATTAACTATTCTATTTTTTTTCTGTCAAGTTATTAAATTTCTCTTTCAGCATAACTTTAGGCAAGAAAAACACTTTTGTCTATTGCCTTTAGTAGATAATTTATATTCTTGCAGTTTGTTACATTTGCATATTATGCATTTATAGCTACACTTACACACTGAAAAAAGATCAGATTGCTTAAAAAGTTAAAAGCTTATGAAACCCATGCAATGATTAAGATTTTTATTCACCTATTAATTACTGATAATTTCCATGGACTAAGAATCCTACCAGTGCTAGGCATATACTAAGAACCTAATGCAGAATTAATTCTGTCTATGCACTGGTTATTTCCCTATTCTATCAAAAGAACATGAATAATACAGTAACACTTTACTTTTTTTTTCATTTTAGCCTATAGATAAATAACTTTTTAACTTCTGAGACATTTTTTAAAAACATGTTAATGCTGGAATGTTAGGTGAATATCTATTTTTATAGAAGACAGTGACTAAAATCAACATCTACCTTGGAAATATTGTTTAACAATTGCAATAAATGATTGGTAGTAAAAATGTAAAAATGTTTCTTCAAAGACTCTATATGTTAGCAAAATAGTATGTATATACCTTATAGAAAGAGGTTAAGTGAACTTTATCTGACAACTGTTCTTTTCTCAATTTTAATATTTGCTATATATAATTTAACATGATGTTACTGGGTGAATATATCTTTTAAATTATTATATTATATTAAGAGATTACTTTATCATTATGCAACCTCTGTTTTTTCTAACAGTATATTTCCCTTTGAATTCTACTTCGTCTGATGTTAAAATTTCTAATGTTTAGCATTTGCCTAATACAATTTTTCAAAATGTTATGTCAATTTGTCTGTGTCTTATTTGCCTATTACATTTTTTCCAGCACTTTGTGTTTAAATTTTCAGTATCTTTATGTTATAGCTTCTTGTTTTTGTTTTCATCTACTCAGTCTCTGTCTTTTGATTATATAATTAGGTCCTTTTATATTTAATGTCATATGTTACACAAAGAAGTATGCCATTTACTTGCTATTTGTTGTTTCTCTGTTCTTAATGCACAACATTATTTTATAACTATTTTTTTAATTTTAAACTTCTTGTTTTCTTAACTATTGGCTTGTATCCAATTATCTGTGTTGGTAAAATTTCTCCTTACTGCTTTAAGGATTGGATATGTTTGAAAAACAAAGAATAAAATATTTGTTGCTAGAGGATAAGAAAGCTGTTAAAGGAGAATAGAGAGATGGTGGTTAACAGGGCAAATCTACAGTTAGATAGAAGGAATAACTGCTAGTGTTCTATAGAATGTGAGGTAACTATAGTTAACAAACATTCATTGTATATTCCAAAATATCTTGTAAAGAGGTTTTTAAAAGTTCTCAAAACAAAGAAACGATAAATGTTTGACAAGACAAATATACCAATTACCCTGATCCAGTCATTATAAATAATGTACATGCATTGAACTATTACACAATATCTCATAAATATGTACAGTTTTGTGTCAATTAGAAAATAATGTAATATCACTTTAGTGGAAAAAATTAATCATTTTTTTGCAAATATGCTTTATATATGTTACAGTGCACTTCAAATTAATACCATAGCATTTTACATTCAAGGCTTCCATATAATTCAATTGATCCCCATTCATTACGTTAATGTTACTAATATTTTGCTGCTATATATGTATATATGTTACAAAACACAAGGTACATATTTTACTTATTCATCTAGTAATTCCTGTGATGATTCTTTTGAATTTATTTGCATAACATTTTAAGTGATATTTGTTCATTCATGCTGATGTAAGTTTTTACCTGAAGTTATTTTCTTTCTTTCTTTCTGGCAAAAGAAATTCTTGATTCCTTGTAGTGATCATCCTGTGGTGGCACAAATCTCAGCTTTGTTAAAATATCTTCATTTTGCTTATGTTTTTAAGAATATTATTTCACTGGAATAGAAATATAAGTTTAAAGGATTTTTTCTTCAAAGCACTTAAAAGTATAATTCCACATTTTCTGTTTTCTATTTGTTGATGAGAAGGCAATCATATTAATTGTTGTTCTACTAAATACAGCACACGTTTCCCTTTCGCTGGATTTGTGAGCTCTTTCTTAATTTTTGGTGTTTGATTTTATTATATTATTCCTGTATATGATTTTATTGGGTTTCCTGAGCCTCTTGAACATATGGACCATCTTTTATCAGTTTTGGGAAAAATACATTAGGCATTGTTGATTTAATTTATTTCTGCATCTTATTATTTCTCCTGTATTTCTGTCATTCTAATGATATAAGATGTGATCAAAATAATAATACATGATTAAGTTTTTAATATTATTGTATTGAAAAATGCATTGCCATTAATCTCCTAAAAATATTCCTCTCCTCAAACATTCTGATTCCATCATCCTTGGCATTTTTGAAGCTGTTCTAGAAGTTCTCTTTCTTGAGTGTCTTTACATGGAGTGATAAAAAATTTGCCATCTGGCATTACATAAATTCTGGCTCTTCAGAAAAATAAAAATGACCATGAATAAATGTTTTGAATGAATTCAGGACATCAAAGTAGTTGTGAAAACACAACTATTAACACTCATGGAAGAGAACATCCAGAAGTGCTTCAAAAAATGGCAAGAACAATGGGATAAGTGTGTTCAAAATTAGTGGAGAAGATTTAGATTGGGATTAATTGAGATATCTTTTACTCAATCATTTTTTAAAACATTAATTGTAGTTTGTTTTCACTCATTGCATGTAGATATACTGATATCATCCCATAGACCTTATATTTTCTGTTAGATTTATGCTTATTTTTCTCTGTATGACTTCAATTTTTATAATTTCAAATTTTAAAATTCTCTTTATTTTCTGTTAAAAAGTATCAATAAATCTTTCATTTGAAGAATTGATTTTTAGCGAAAAATCTTTAGTTTTAACCCCCAGAAGTTTTTCTATTTTCTTGCCAAACTTACCTATAATTTAGTTTATTTTGTTCATTTTATACAAAATATTTGAATAGATTTATAATTGTCATTTTAATATCCTGTTGCCCGATGTTAATATGTAGATTAACTGTGAAAAATAATTAATAAACTGTCTTTTCCCCTTTCACTTGTGCTGTCCTTTCATATTCCATTGTGTTTTATTGTTGTTGTTGTTGTTGTCATTGTTTCAGCGTTTGCAAGAAAAAAATTTAAGATATAGTGTACAGATTTTTTGTTTTATCTTCCTTTAAAGAGTATAGAGATTTTTCTCATAGGCACACAATGCTTTGTGTTATTTATTTATGCTTTTTCCCTGGATAATTATTTTTCACCTTGACTCCAGGGCACAAACAGGGCCTTACTGAGATATTGTCTAAATGTTCACCAATAGAAGTCTTTTTCGATGTCTTTCTCTACAGTGAAACCCAGTGCTGCACATAGGCAGCTAACAAATCTCCTAAGGCCCTAATATCCTAACCTGCAAATTGCAGTTGCTTTAATCAACCTGAATTCTAAGCTAAACTTAGTTTCTCCAATAGAGACACTATTATTTTGATCAACAAGATAACACTTTCTATTAAAATACGTTCACTTGTGATGCTGTTTGGAAATTAACCTACAGCAGAAGCTGAGGTGAATGTGACTCTTGTCTCATAGGCTTTCCTGCTTATAAATTCCAAGGCCTGTGTGGTCCACTGCCAAGTTCACGTTTCTTGTATTTTCACTTAGTTTTGCACCTGTTTATAGCAAGAGAGTAATTTCAATGACAGTTCTTTTATCATAGCAAGAAGCTATAATAATTATAATTTATTTTAATTTCTCAAGGAAATTAGGTTCAATACTCTTTTCATTCAAAGCATTAGCTTCAACTGAAAATCAGTTGCAGAAGCATATTTGCTTTCTTAAGGGAATTCAACTTAATTCTAGATCCAACTAGAAAAAAGAGACACTATCTGAAACTTGTTAATATCCCTTAGAAAAGATCTTGTAACATTACCTACACACTATAGGAATTCATTATCCAGCATAAAATAGTACTTAATATTTCTAAGGCACTCGCTTTAGGATCCTACAAAAACATAAAATATCATTAAAATAGTCTCCATGATGGAATTTAAAATGTAGTTGTATAGACAAGATAGAAAGAACTGAAAATTACTTGGTAATTGTACAGGAGAACAGTGGAGATGTCATCACTATACAACAAATTTTGTAGAACACTATTACTATAGGAATTTAAAAGATGGTGACATAATTTGACAATGAACAAGCTTTAAAGCGGAGAAAGAATTTGAACTGTATTATGCAAAATGATAAAAATAAATTATGAGTATGTGAAATGGATGTGACTTTCTGAGGGGCATATAGAAATGGGTAAATGAGTGATGTGATAATGCCAATGGAACTTCAAACTGAGAATTACTTTATGTAAATTAGTGATTCTTGAATTTTAGATCTATAGTGGTACCACAGTTGAAGAACTTGGTTTGTTTTCTGTTTTGTGGGAAGATAGCAGCATGTGTTATGTGGGAGGAAGATGGCCATAGCTGTGTTTGTTGTTCTATGTGGAGTTTGCTAACAAAAGTAAAATTTTGCCAAACCTTTTGTTTTGTTTTGTTTCTCCATACTGAGAATTGAACTCAGGACTTTGGAGTGGCCAGGCATCCCCAGACCTAGCCAAACTCTTTTGTTTGCAAACTGAATTATTTGCAAACAGGTTTTTAAGCTGCCTTACCATATTACTGTATTTGGCACTCTCACTACCAAACACTAACAATGATTAATACAGAGAAACACTGCTTGCTTTAGGGTTATTGTTTCAATATATCTAACAATGTGTAGTTTTTAAAACAAGTTCTATGTTTACTTAGTTAACTGAGATTATACCAAAGTACATCTCTTAAAAACTTTCTCAGTTCTTTCATTAGAGTTCCTTAGTTCTTTCATTAGTGATCACAGTAATCTAGATTTTGTTTTTCTTGGTGCAAATTTTACTTTTATTAAGCCTTGTGATGAACAAATGAAATACTTAATGAACTAATTATACTCATTTAAGTCAAACTTTACCATATAGCATGGTGATGTTGGCTGGAGTTAATGTATAAATTTTGATTACATTTCTACAAAAATGCCATTAAAGACCTTTTGAATTGTAGGTGTTGTGTAAAGAAATGGTCATTTTACTCAGATAATCAGTTTACGCTCTCAAGACAAATATAAATTTTAAAACTCTTCTTATCAGTATCTCAGATGGACATAAATCTACATAAGCAGTAGCTTTTTAAAATTGTTTATAGTACATTTTAGATGTACATAATGATCATAGAATGGGTACCTGTACATGACAGATCTTGATTCTTTCCCCCCTTTCCCCTCCTCTCCCTTCAACCTCTCTTCTCCTTGTTTACAAAATCTTTGTTTTCATTTTCATTCCTTCCTTTTCCCCTCCCTTCTGCATAGCTCCCCTTCCATTTAAATTTTTTCTTTCTATTTCAAACTATCTACTATACACTTTTGTCTTTATTTATACTTTTAGTTACTCACAACAGAGGAAAAATCTAATACAAATGTGTCTAATTTATTTCACTTCAGAATATGGTTTTATTATCTTTTTTTTTTTTTTTTTTTTT
>NW_022900918.1:3627413-3651990 GCF_012274545.1 Fukomys damarensis
TTTTTTTTTTTTTTTTTTTTTTTGTACCAGGGATGAAAGTCGGGTCCTTGAACTTTTGAAGCAGGCTGAGGGAACCACTGAGCTAAGTCACAGGCCTCCTTTATTGAGAGAAAGATAGCATTATTATTATTATTATTTTTTTTTTTTTTTGGTACCAGGGATTGAACTCAGGCCCTGCAACTGCAAGGCAGTCAGCAGAACCTATGAGCTAAATACCTGGCCCAAGAGTATGGTCTTAAGATGCATCCACTTACCTAGAGATGTGCATCCATTTACCTAGTTGTAATAATGTGGACATAACATATCTATTTCCTGAGAATATTTTCTTGCATGAAAAAATGATATGATACCACGTTTTTCATTATTCATGTCTAATGATAAACCTTTCATTGCTTACATTTAATTTAAAATAAATATGTCTTATATGTTTCAGGCAATATTAATCACTCCGTAAGTTACCATTTATTGAATAACTATTATGTAACTAAATGCGCTAGGCAGAAAAAGAAAAATATGACATATTTTCTTTTCCTAAATTAATAAGTTAGAAGAGACAGATGAAAACAGAAAGCATGAGCTACATGCAATATATTTAAATGGAGATACAACTAAATCACAGCGAAAAAATACATGAGTTTTGCTAGATAAGTTTTTTAATATCCAAAAATGCAAGTATTCTTGTGTGTGAGTTTAAAAATTCCTTATCAAAGTGGTTTAAATTGAGGAAAAGAGTGACAGAGTGCTTGTAGCACTGTAGAATTAACACTTTGCTATTACATAAATATGATATGGATTACTTCACTTTCCTGGATGTTTTTCTCATTATTTTCACATTTCCATGTGGAAAATGAGGATAGAGCTCAGTGTAGATCTTGAGCTTAACATGTGTAAGGGGCTGGCTTCACTTATATCTCCTCTTCCTATATTTTTTGTTTTTTTGTTCTTGTATGGTTTCTTCTTTTCTTTACATTAATTTTCCTAAAAGTAGTTGCTTTTCCTAGAAATCTCCCAGACCTTTCAACTAGGGTATTCTTATGCCGGTAAATTTTTAAATGGGTGAAATTTTACCAGTTTTATAATTAAATATATAATTGTCTTAAAACTGCACAATATAAACAAAATGAAATTGTATCATTTTGTCATGAAGTATATAATTGTTTCAAAATTGCAAAATAAGGGTTGGGGACTTAGCTTAGTGTTTTTGCCATCTGCCTCTTAAGAACAAGGACCAGAGTTCAATCCCCAATACCAAAAAATAAAAAAGTTACCCTAAAACTGCATAATATAAATAAAATACAATAAAATTCTGATTTTTTTGGAAACACTTCTCAAGTCAATTAACAGGTTTTTAAAACTCACCATAAGAGAGTCAGGGATTTAGCTCAGTGTCACCACACCTTAGCGGTTCAAGGTCCTGAGTTCAATCTCCAGTTAAAAAAAAAAAAAAAAATCACCATAATGCTATTGTAACATAAGCCTTTTAAAAATTATACACGATAAATATTTCCATGAGGAAAATTTTGATGGACACAGCCTAAAGTAACTAATAATATCATATCTGAGGGACAAAACAGAAAATAAGTAGATTCACTATTTGATGAAAGATAAACATTGCTTACTTTAATCTAGTATATAATACATTAAATAAATTCTGTGAACCTTGGTGTTATCCACCTTTCATCAATAAATGTTTTATTGTTTGTTTGTTTGTTTTTTGGTACCCGGATTGAACTCTAGTCTTTGTGCCTGCAAGGCAGGCGGTGGAAACAATGAGCTAAATCCCCGGCCTGAAATGTTTTAGATATAACAAATAAGCTGAGTTTTTATCCACAGTGTATAAAAAATAATTTAAAGTAAATAATTTTTCTGTGAAAATCTACATTCTAGATATATCTATGCAAAGACATATACATCCCATATGTACTTCTATTTCTTGGATTCTGTATAGTCCTTAAAATAAGTATAAATAGATTGTACTACTAAATTTATAAAAATTAAATTAGATTGAAAGCTATAAAACAAAAAACTCATCATGTGCTGCAGTTGGCATCTTAAATTGTAAGGTAACAAAAATATAGCATGACTCACCTTACAGAGAAAACAAGAATGAAATATACTACTAATGAGTATAATATGATTTTATCTATTTAGCATATTCTTTATTAATAGGCAATGTATAGGAATATTAAGATTTAATAATTCAGGGTGTACAAAATGTTTCTTGAGCATTCAAGGTCCTCTTGGATCCTCAGTCTTCCTTCATTAGAGAATACTCATTTCTTACACAAATAACTGAATGACTTGCTTTTAAATTATTATTATTATTATTATTATTATTATTATTATTTTATTGGGGATTGAACTTGTGCTTGCGAGGTAGGTGATGGAACCACTGAGCTAAATCCCCACACCTTTAAATTATTTTTAATTCCTTTTTAATATTACTTTTCAAAATATTTGCCAGATTTTAAAATATCTTTAATATCTATAGGAGTATTTTCACATAAGTCTCTCATAATTTTCAATTCATCAACTGCCCAACACACAAACTTGAATATGGTCAATATTGTTTATATTAGTTATATTTTCCTTGAATATTCTATGCTAAACCGAACTTGAATATTCATTTCTAGACCAAAAGATAATCACCATCCTAATCTTTATACAGTGGACCCTTGACTTACAAACTCTACCAGTTCCTGAGGGCTGGTTGTAATTCAAGTTAGTTGTAAGTTAATACAGCTGAGATCTGGATATTTACCTGGGTACATGCTGTACATAACAGGAGGCAGATGAATCTTTCATTACTGTAATTAACCCAAGTTGTTCATACATCAGCCTTGTCATGACTTGAGGGCTCTCTGTAACTAACATGCTTTTTTCCATAATTGCATCATATAATTATTTATATCTAAAATATATAGTGGTATTTTTCTTTGTGTTAAAGTTTTAAAAGAATGCTATCATGGTAGGGAAAAAAGTTAAGGTAATGTTCTTCCCAAAGGTTTCATTTATTATTCCTTGAGATCTATGTATATATTATCTCACATGATGAAGAGAAATTAAGTAGTAAATGAAATTATGGTTGATGACTAGATAACCTTAAAATAGAAAGAAGAGCCCAATGTCATTGCACAGGTTCTTACAAGTAAAAACAGAAAAAGGAATTAAAGAGTCAGAGATGAGACAAGGGAAGCAGAGGTCAGAGTAATGTGGTTTCTGACACTGAATATGGAATGGACCCTAGAGCCACAGAATATGGAAAACCCTGCAGAAGTTAAAAACTACAGGAAAAGAGATTCTTTCCTAGAGATGGGAGAAAAGAACACAGTTCTATTCTATACTGATGTTCCCCAGTGAGAACCATTTCAGAACTTCTGACACCCACAACTGTAAAACAGTAGATCTGAGTTACTTTAAACCCCTATGATTGTGTTGATATGTTACAATGATAATAGTAGAGTAATATAGATATGAAACTTTATAGGCTATGAGACTCAATTTTTTTAAAAAGATCTTATGTTTCAAATATTAGTTATGATTTATGCCTTCCCATTTGTACATTGTAATCCTCTTTTGTAAAATTGGTTATAGTACAATTTATGTTCATGTATCATTCTTTTATCCTTTTCTCATATATATTTGACTGTTCCCTTTTTGTTTGTGTGTTTCATTTTGTATTTTTGCTATTACAGATAATGACAGTATAAATATTCTTGTGTATGTGTTCTGATGTGCATGTAAATTTCTGGAATGTGGGGAACATGACAGGCCAATTTTATTAAAAAGATATAATCATTTTCTAAAGTTGTAATACCTACTTACATTTCAAACAGCACTGTTAAGTGTGTCCTTAGATATATATTCTATCTGATACTTGGTATTATCCAACACCTTAATTTTTAGAAATCTATAGAGGAGGAAAAATATATTTCATTGCATTTTTAATAGATAACAAGTTAGCATTTTTTAAAATCAAATGTATTCCTCAAATAAGCTGTTTTGTTTGGGAAATGGCTTGTGTTTAGATGTCCCCCAAAGTCTCATGCAGTCATAGGTGGGGCTTTTTCAGAGTGGCTGAATCTAGAGTGTGTGGTTGATTCATGGTGCAATGCTAGTAATAAGGGTGAGTGTATACTAAATCAGTCTACTGATTGGTTTGGCACAGCTCTAACCCCTGTAGTCTAGATAGAATATGAAAGGAGCAGAAAAATTGCTGCTAAGGTTATCCATCCCTTTTTGCTTAGGTACCTTTTTCCCAAGATGAACTGTTTCTCTTCTGCAATGCCTGCCTTCCTTGCCACTCTGACCTGGAGCCAGCCAAGTATGGACCAACACCTCTACAAACTGTGCACCAAATAAATTTTTCCTCATTTAACTTTGAGTGTTGGGCATTTTGTCTCAGCAACAATAAAAGTAACCAAGACATCTCCTTTGAATGATTTCCAGCTTGCCTGTTAATTTTTATATTAATTTGTGAAGGTTTCTTTAAGTTTCATGTGTTTCAAATAGAAACTCATTTTGTGGGCTGTTTTCCCTTCCATTTCTTTTGATAAATGAGTTTGTGCATTTTAATCAAGCTAAAATTATTGAATGTTTACTTTGATTAGCAAATGTTTACTTGGAAAACATTTTTTTCTTACACTACTGTTTTTCTATATAAAAGAGTTTTAAACTTTTTCCATGATGTTTAGATATTTTCACCACTAGGTAATATATTTAGATATATGAGGTAATTGTCAATTTTTTCTTAACACTACACAATTTTCAATGTGTTGAAACTTCACTTAATATGCTGAAGTCTCCAGTGATACTGAAATTCCAATTCCATCATGTTGTGGCTTGTATTAGATGCCCCCCCACCAAGCCTCATGAAGTTTTTTCTCAAAGGTAGCTAAATCTGTTATGTGTGGATGCTAGGATTAAGAACAAGTTATTACAAAACTGTTATAGGAGTGATTGGTTTGTCATCACCCTAATATCTGTGGTTGGAAGAAGACAAAAGGAGCAAAAAAGTTAAGATTCCTGTTTCTTTTGCTACCTAATGTATGCCATGTTGTTTCTCCTCTGTGATGACTGTTTGCCAAACCTACCTTACAGCCAGCCAATGATGGATTGAAACCTCTACAAAGTGTAAGCCAAATAAACCTTTTCCCTTTAACTTCAGGTCCTAGGTATTTTGTCATAGTAACAGAGAAAAGTAACTAACACATGTCATATATCAAACTTCTTTGCCTGGATGTGCATAGTTCCACACTGTGTAGTCTTATCTTTGTGTAGATTTATCTATCACTGGATCAACACTGACTATCTTAGTCACTACAGCTATGTAATGAGTCTTGATAATTGGAAAGGGAAGTTATCCTCTTCTATCTCACTTTTACCATTTTTCATGTTAATTTTACATTAAGACTTTTACTTATAAAAAACATGATTTTAAAGGAATTGCATTTAAACTAGATATCTACCTGGAGTATAAAAAACTGACATTGAGATCTCAAGAAATGTTATATTTCTTCATTTATTTAAATGCTATGGCTGGGGATTTAGCTCAGCGGTTTGGTGGCCTGCCTTGCAAGTGCAAAGACCCGAGTTCAATCCTCAGTACCAAAAAAATAAAAAATATAAATAAATAAATGCTATGTATATATGTTAATAATTGATGTATTCTATTAAAATTTAGCTCCTATGTTTTACTATCTTTTCATTATTACTTTAGTTAATACACATTTTTGTAGATAATTTTAATATGTAAAGATTTTCTTTAATTCTTATTTGCCTCCTTTGTGTTTGTTCATTTATAAAACATGAACAATATTTAATTTCATCTAAGTCTTATACTCATCAGTTGGGATAATGTCACAGTTCACAACCATGGCATGACATTAAAGAAGAAACAAAGGATTACTCAGAGTCATTGTCCTACCCAGGCCCCTAGAAGACCAAAAGTACTTGCCATTAACCCAGACTTCTAAGCTTGAAAGAGTCTGGAAACTACAGCCATGATTTGAAAGCACCTTTTATCGATAGAACCAGGAAAGAAGGATATAAGAAAAATGAAAGGTGCCGGGGCAGGAACTCATAAGGGACAGGGGAAGAGCAGGGAAAGATCAGGGTGGTCTGCTTAATGACAAATCTTAAGACCAGTCTAAATGGGAATGTAAAGAGGACAAAGGCCAGAGCCTTCTATCCTGAAGGCAGTGGGTTGATACTACTTGTACTTGTGGCCCTGTAGGCTTTTAATCTCTAACCATGCATTCTGGGAGGTTTTGGGTTTGTGGGTCCAAAAGTCACTTACTTCTGCTTACCCAACTCATACATATCTTGTGGCTCTGTTCAGTAAAGTACCCTTGAGAAGAGGGGTCAATGGGCAATCCACTTTCCAAACCTTCTTCTGTCTCCCCTAAACAGAAGCTATCTTTCTCTCAATAAATTCTTCCCACTCAACCTCTGTTGTTCCCATTTATTCTTTGATTTTAGTGAACACAAACTTGGTATGTCAGGCATCTAGCAGTTTGGGAGTTATATTTCCTTTATATTATTTGGATGTCTGTATATCGTACACCCTATATCAATCTCTCTGATAATTTTTTGGAAATTTGCTGTATCTATATTCCTGGAATAGATGTAATTTGGTCATTGTCTTTGGAGTTGTGACTTGCTAAATGTGGTAGCCATTAGTGCTCCTTATTGGTAATTTTTCTTTCTTTTCTGTTCTAACTCTATTTAGGTCTAATCAGTTCATTATAAATGTAAGACCTATGTGTCACTTCTGTGCTGCGATGTTTAATTACAAATCTGAAGGGTCCAGAATAATCATTCTCCTTTCAACACATTCTTGGAAGCAAAAGTTGAGGTAGAGTTTATGATTTCTTTTTCTTCTTCTTTTTTTTTTGGTACCAGGGATTGAACTCTTGTCCTTGTGCTTGCAAAGCAGAACTACTGAGCTAAATCCCCAGCCCTGAGTTTATGATTTCTTGTGATTCACTTCACTGGATGAATCTTTGAGCAAAGTCTTTTAACAACCATGAAGAAAACATAATTTTTTTTAAATCTCTGAAATTTGGTAGAAACATTGTTTACTTTATTTTAAAATTGAATTTATCTTTAATTTTCCACACATTTTTCTATTTCTTCATAGCAATAGCATTATAGAATGACTTAACAAGAAGATTCAGCTTTAAAATAAAAAGATGTATTTAGTATTGTAAATTAAATGTAATGAACTAAACTATTCTGTCTTCAGCTTTCATTCAGGACTCGAAATAGCAAGTTACATGACAAATAAAACACACAGCAATATTTCTAACCTCATGATTTTTGTAAAACATATCAGGTAATTTCTGCATGAAAATCCACTGGAAATATAAAACAGTTGTTTGGAAAAATGAATATTTTTGTGCTTATGGCTCATTTTGTTCATGAGTAGAAACTAGTTTATCCATTAAGTTTTCCCACTACTAATGATTAGTATATTTAGTGGGCAGATTGCTGATAAGCAAATTTTGAAACCTTTATCATCTGCCTTGCTATTGGGATCAAATCTCCACCCAGTAAAAAACAGTTTTAGATCATATTTTTCATACTAATTGGAAACCAACAGCCAACATCAGGCTAAAAGTTCAAAAACTGAAATATTTCAAGCTAAAGTTAGGAACAACACAAAGATGCCAACCAGCACTATTACTGTTCAATAAAGTTCTGGAAACAATAGTCACAGCAACTAGACAAAAGAAAAAAATGACTAAAGATGGGAAATTAAGAGGTTAAACTGTCACTATTTATGGATGACGTGATACTCTGTATTAAAAACCAAAAAGTCTCCACCAAATGGCTTCTAGACTTAAAAAACAAATTCAGTAGTGTAACTGGATACAAGGTCAACCCAAATAAACAATTAGCTTCTTTTACATGAATAACAGACTAAGAGAAAAATGGGAGATACTATTTCTTTCACAATAGCATCCAAAGAAAAATCCAAGAATCAATCTAATGAAGGAAGTAAAAGACCTTTATTCTAAAAACTGCAGTACTCTGAAAAAAGACATCAGAGAGATATCAGAATATCAGAAAATCTCTTGCTCCTGGGTAGGAAGATTCACTATAGCTAAAATGGCCAGTTTCCAAAACTGCTATAAAGTTTCAATGCAATCCCAATTGAAATTCCAACAGAATTTTTCACAGACTTTGAGAAAACAATCCAAAAATTTATTCAGAACAAGAAAAGACCTAGAATAGCAAAAGCAACTCTAGGCAACAGAGACATGGTAGGGGATATCACAGTCCCCTACTTCAAATTATACCTCAAAACTGCTGTGATAAAAACAGCATGATATTGGGGAAGAAACAAACTTGAGGAGCAACAGAACCAATTGAAGATGCAGAAACAACTCCAGACACATTCAACCACCTCATCTTTGAAAAAGGAGCCAAATAACCTCACTGGAGAAAAGATAGCCTCTTCAATAAATGGTGGTGAAAAACTGAGTTTTATCTTCCCAAAAATTAAAAGTAGACCTGTATCTCTAACCATGCACTAAACTATAATTGAAATGGATCAAAGATCTAAAATTTAAGACAGAAACACTTAACTTGCTAGAAGAGAGGTTAGGTAGAACTCTTGAAGACAGTGGAATAGGAAAAGACTTTATGAGCAAATCCTGTCATATGGGAACTAGTATAAAAAATCAACAATTGGGATCTCATCCTATTAAAAAGCTCCTGCACAGCAAGAGAAACCATCAAAAGAGCTAAGAGACAACACAAAATTTTACCAGCTGTTCTTCAGTCAAAGATCTACTATCTAAAATATATAAATAATTTAAAAATCAGACCTCCCAAATTTAAATACCCAGTCCAGAAATGGGTATCTGAAATGAACAGACATTTCTTAGATGAAGAAGTGCAAACAGCAGATAAACATATGAAAAAAATGTTCAACATCACTGTTCGTTCAAGAGATGCAAATGAAAACAATCTTGAGATTCTATTTCACTCCAGAAAGAATAGCTGCTATCAAGAAAACAACCAATGTCTCTTCTTGGCCTTTTGGCTAAGAAATTAACCAATAACAAATGCTGGTTGGTCTATGGGGTTAAAGGAACCTCTTTACTGTTTTTGAAGAATAAATTGGTGCAACCACTGTGGAAATCAGTGCAGAGATTCTTAAAAAAACTAGGATTAGAAGTCTCATTTGATGCAGGTATTTCTCTTCTAGGTGTCTTCCCAAAAGAATGAAAAGCATCACACTAGAGTGATACATGAACACCCATGTTTATAGTGGCAGTTTGTAATAGCTAAATCTTGGAAATAACCCAAGTGCCAGTCAGCTGGTAATTAGAGTTAATAATAATAATATGGAGTACTACTCAGCCATAAAGAATGAAAAACTAGAGACATTTATAGGTAAATGGATGCATATTAAGGTCATAAATAAACAGGAGACACATGTGTAAATACTAAATAGTTTCTCTGGTGTGATAAACTGAAAGTGCAAATAAGGATCAAAGTGTATAATAGATAATATTAAATAGGAAAAAATGCCTAAAAGGGAAAGGGAGGGGAGAGGGGCAGGGTAGAGACAGACACAGGTGGTCATAAAAGCCATATTGCTCAGTTCCAGAAGATACAATTGAAGTAAACAATGGCAATAAAGGCACATCAGATCTCTGTAGTTGGTAAGATGGAGGGATCACCACCTTCCAGCAGAACTTGGGCTATCTTCAGGGGAAGGACAGCTGAAACCTGCAATAGGACCTTGCAGAGTTCAACCATGCAGAAGGTCAGGAAGCCCAATTTGACCTTACAACCAGAATTTAGCCTGAATCTTGGGTGTCTACCATTGCCTAGCTGAGACTGTTTGCCTTAGTTCTGCACATTGCTGCACACGTTGTCTATTGTGACAGCAGAGATGAACCCTAAATAAGGCTATTCAAATTTTTTTCTCTTATTTTTTTTTTTATTGAGTTTATTGGTACATTTAGGGATACAGTAATAGCTAAATCTTGGAAACAACCTATTTTTCTCTTATTTTTAATATTTTTTTCATTCTGCAAATTCTTCTTTTCTTCTTTCCCATTTTCCCACTCAGTCTCTTGTTTCCCAAGTTATTCTGCATCTCCCTTTTTGTTCCTGTTCCTGCCCTAACTCAGATTTCTTCTTTCTTTATTCTTCACTTAAGGGTCATTAGTTTCAACGGAAAGTGAGTACAATTTATATCTTCACTATTTCTGTTAAATTGTTCTATTCTTGTATTTGCTCTTGCACTCTGTCTTTCCCTCTTGTCTTCAACAGTTTCCTAGAGTTTGCATAATCATCCTGTGTCCTCTGGCTCCACTTGAAACCTTTTCCTATTCTTTTACTTATCTATTCCTCTCCTCCCAACTACTTCTAAGTACCCATCCTGAAGGGTAAAGTTGCTCTGTTGAAGAGTTTATTCACTATAAACATATTTTGGGCTGTTCCTCAATTTTTATTTAATTTATATTTTTAAAGGTGACAGACAGGTAACAACAACAAATGGTCAGATTCTAAGCTGTGCTTGATGCTGTTGTGTTGCTGATTTTATCAATTGTGCTAAAAAGTTGTGATTGATTTAATAAGATGTCCTTTCTGATATTATGAAAATGATTTTGTCTCTGAGTCATTAGAGACAAAAAAAACCTAAAGAGCAGCCATATCAGGAACCCAGGAATTAAGCCAAGGACAACCCAACAACAAAAATAAAAATAAGAAAACACTTAAGCAAAGCACAAATACAGAATTCCAGTTCACGAACAGCAAATTCTAGGGGAAACAAGGTTGAAAAATCTTATAACCTAACATGAGGACACCCTGAATTCATAGCACAGAAAGTAACAAAACAGATCTATCAGGCTTTAGAAAAATTCAAAACAGAAATATAAAATGACTATAATAATAATAAATGACTATAGAGAAGGTGAGCACAATGAAAGAGATGATTAGAGACTCCAGAACAGAAACAGACAAAAAAAATAGAGGAGCTCAGGACCATGACAGAAGCCATGAAGGCCCAGCATAGGAAAGAAATGGAATCCAAGAAACAGATTCAAACAGAGATCTAGGAAATTAAAAACTCTACCAAAAGCATTCACAACAGAATAAATGAATGTGAAGATAGATTTTCAGATATAGAAGATAGGATTACAGTCATTAACCATGAAAAGAGAGATCTCTTAAAAATAGTAAGGGATCATGAGAAATCAATGCAATAACTCCTATATGATGCAAAGAAAAATAACATAAAACTGATAGGAATCCATGAAGTATCAGGAGAAAGTAGAAATGTCATAAAAAAAAAACTGTTCACATAATTAATGACAGAAACTTCCCAGAAGGGAAGAATTTGACATACAGATAAGTGAGACATATAGGCTTCCAATTAGTCATGATCAAAAAATATCTACAAATAGCCATATAAGTCAAGATTCCAGAACCCAACAGAAGAACAAAATACTGCAAGCCATTAGAGAAAAGAAACAAATTACATACAAAGGAAAGCCCATCAAAATCACAGCAGACTTTTCAACACAAACCCTCAGGTCAAGGAGAGGCTGGAGTGAGGTATTTCAAACCTTAAAAGAAAACAAGCTCCAACTTAGACTAATGTATCCTGCAAAACTCTCTTTTAAAATGGATGGGGAAATAAGATACTTCCCTGGCAAAGAACACATGACAAACTTCATGAACACCAAACCAGCACTACAAGGAATTCTAAACAATATCCTAGAAAAAGACAATGAAGGTCACAACACCATTAGGCCCAACATAACATAACAAATTAATCAGGCAAGGCAAGAAATGAAAGGGAGTGGGGAAATTTAAAGGAACCAAGAACAGGACAATGACATGACAATGATAAGTCAATACATATCAGTTATAAACATCAATGTCAATGGCCTCAATTTACCAATCAAAAGAAATACACTAGCAGAATGGATTAAGAAGCAAATTCCAACAATATATTGTATACAAGAAACACACTTAGTTAAAAAAGAATCCAATAGACTGACAGGGAAAGGATGGAAAATAGTTCTTCATGCGACAGGAGCCCAGAAAAAAGTAGAGGTAGCTATCTTATTTACAAAGTAAATTGCAATGCAAAACTTATTAAGAGAGACAAAGAAGGCTGCTATGTCCTTTTAAAAGGAACAATTAAAGAGGAAGAGATGCATCCATAGATATATATGCACCTAATATTAATGCCCCAACTACATAAAACAAATATTATGTAACATGAAAAACCAAACAAGCACTAATACAATTGTAGTGGGGACACTAAATACCCCACTGTCACGAATAGACAGATCATCTAGACAAAAAATTTACGATGAAATCCTAGAACTGAAACTAGCTTCTGAACAAATGTACTTAATAGAAGTCTACAGATTATTCCACCCCACACAATCATAATATACATTCTTTTTGGCTGCACATGGGTCATTCTCCAAAATAGACCATGTACTAGAGCATAACACATGTTTAAATAAATGCAAAAGAAGTGAAGTTATCCCATGTATATTATCAGACCATAGTGCAATTAAACTGAAGATCAATAACATAAGAAACTTTAAGAACTCCACAAAAACATGGAAATTAAACAGCATACTCCTGAGCAACCAATGGGTTGCTAAAGAAATTAAAGAAGAAATTATTCAGTTTTTACAAAGAAATGACAATGCCAATACCACATACAGAAATCTATGGGACAAATGAAAGTAGTTCTACATAGAAAATTCATAGCACAGAAGGCCCACACTAAGAAAACAGAGGAAGCTCAAATAAACAAACTAATGATGAATCTTAGGCTCCTAGAAAAAGAAGAGCAAGCAAAACCCAAAGCTCATACAAGGGAGGAAATTATAAAGATCAGAGCAGAAAACAATGCAATGGAAATGAAGAGAATGATACAAAAAAATCAGTGAATCAAAGAGTTGGTTTTTCAAAAGAATAAATAAAATTGATAAGCCCTTAGCCAACCTTGTCAAAAAAAGGAAAGAAAAGGCTCAGATCCATGCAATTAGAAATGAAAAAGGTGAAGTCACAACAGATCCAGCAAAAATCCAGAGGATCATTAATACCTACTTTGAGAACCTGTTCTCTAATAAAATGGAAAACACAGAAGAAATGGACAAATTTCTTGATACTTATGAATTACCAAAATAGAACAAAGAAGATAAAATAGCTCTAAACACACTAATTAAAATCAGTGAAATTTAAAATGTAATTAAAAGTTTACCAACAAAGAAAAGCCCAGGTCCTGATGGCTTCACTGCTGAACTTTAAAAGCCATTTAGAGAAGTATTGCCAATACTCTTTAAACATTTCAATGAAATAGAAAGGGAAACAGTACTTCCAAACTCATTCCTGGATGCAAGCATTACTTTGATTCCAAAAGCAGGGAAAGACCCAATTAAAATAGAGTACAAAAGGCCAATCTCTGTAATGAACATAGGTGCAGAAATCCTCAATAACATATGGGCAAAAAGAATACAAAGTGTCATCAAGAAGATCATACACACTGACCAAAGTGGGTTTATACCAGGGATGCAATGATGGTTCAAGTTATGTAAATCAATAAAAGTAATGCACTATATTGACAGAGTCAAGGACAAAAAAATGATCGTCTCAATAGATGCAGAAAAATTCAAAACTGTTTCATGTTAACAATCCTGCAGAAAACTGCAATAGATGGTCTTTATCACAACTTGATAAAGGCTATCTATGAAAAACCAACAGCCAACATCACATTAAATGGCCAAAAAATGAAAGCCTTCATACTAAAGTCAGGAGCAAGATAAAGATGTCCACCATCACCACTCCTGTTCAATATAGTTCTGGATATATTAGCCACAAAAACTAGACAAGGGAAAGAAATTAAAGCAATAACAATAGGAAAGGAAGAAGTTAAACTGTCATTATTTGCTGATGATATGATACTCTACAAAGAAGACCCAAAACACTCTGCCAAAAGACTTCTAAACTTGATTGACAGTTTTGACAGAGTAGCTGGATACAAGGTCAACACTCAAATATCAACAGCCTTCTTCTGCACAAATATAGTCTCACTGAGAGAGAAATTAGGGAAACAATTCCTTTCACAATAACATCCAAAAAAATGAAGTATTTAGGAATCAATCAAGCAAAGGACCTCTACACTGAAAATACAGTGAGAAAAGAGATCAAAAAGCATATAAGAAAATAGAAAGATATCCCCGGCTCCTGGGTAGGAAGAATCAACATAGTGAAAAAGGCCATACTACCAAAACTGCTCTACAGATTCAATGTTATGCAGATAGAAATTCCAACAGTATATTTCACAGACTAGAGAAAATAATCCAAAAATTCATTTTGAATCAGAAGAGACCTAGAATAGCAAAAACCATTCTAGGCAACAGAGAAATGGCAGGGAGTATCACAATCCCCAACTTGAAACTGTATTACAAAGCCACTGTACTAAAGTAGCACAGTATTAGTGTAGAAAAAGACCTAAAGATCAGTGGAATAGATTGGAAGAAACAGAGACAACTCCAAATGCACTCAACTACCTCTCTTTGACAAACAAACCAACTATTCTTAGTGGAGGAGAGATAGCCTCTTTAATAAATTGTGTTGGAAAAACTGGATTTCAACCTTCCAAAGATTAAAACTAGATCTTTATCTTTCACCATGTACTAAACTAAAATCCAAGTATATTAAAGATCTAAATATTAAAACAGAAACTCTAAACTTGCTGGAAGATGTTAGGCATAACTCTCAAAGACATTGGCATAGGAAAATGACTTTATGAACAAATCCTCAGTACCACTGGAACTAGCACAAAGAATCAACAGCTGGGACCTCATCTGTTTAAAAAGTTTCTGCACTGCAAGAGCAACCACTAACAGAGCTAAGGGACAGCCTACAATGTGGGAAAATAATTTTTACCAGCTGCTCCTCAGACAAAGGACTATTATCTAGAATATATGAAGAACTCAAAAAAAATCAGGTCCCCCAAATATAAAGATAAAATTCAAAAATGGGCATCTGAAATAAACAGACATTTCTCAGACAAAAAAATAAAAGCAGCAAATAAATATATGAAAAAAAGTTTCAACTTTACTGGTTATTTGAGAAATCCGGAAGAAACAACACAGAATCCACCTCACTTCAGAAATAATGGCTGCTACCAGGAAATCAACCAATAACAAATGCTGGTGTGGCTGTGAGGAGAAAGGAACACTTCTCCATTGTTGGTGGGAATGCAGACTGTTGTAACCACCATGGAAATCATTACATAAATAACTCAAAGAACTAGGATTAGAGGTTCCATTTGACCCAGCTATCCCTCTGCTGGGTATCTTCCAAAAAGAATTAAAAGAATCATACCACAGTGATATATGCACACCCATGTTTATAGCAGCACAGTTTGTAAAAACTAAAACTTAGAAACAGCCCAATTGCCCATCAGTTGGAAACTGAATAAAGAATATGTGGTTCTTCTATAAAATGGAGTACTACTCAGCCATAAATAATGAGAAATTAGACTCATTCATCAGAAAATGGATGCATATTGAAGCCATACTCAAGTCAATAAATAAGACACATGTGTAAATACTGAGTAGTTTCTCTGGTGTGAAAAACTAAAAGTGCAAATAAGATCCAAATTGTATAACTGATAATGTGAAATAAGAAGAAAAGGGCTACAGGAATAGGGGAAGTGAGAAGGGTAGGGGAAAGGAAATAAGGGCCAAAAAATATGAGAAAAGGAAAAAATGGAAACAGTCTTTGAAAATAGGGAAAGTTGGACAGAATGAAGGGAGGGCAGGGGTATGGGGAAAAAGTGAGAACCAAGATCTGTCTTGTAAGAGTACAAGATTCCAATAACGAGTGTCACAGTTCTGTATTCTTTAAAAGTACCAGTAAACTCTATAAGAGGAAAAGAAATTAACAAATTATTTGTATATAGAAGGGGGAAGGGTTTCAAGGAAGGACAGGGGAATGGGGAAAAATAAAAACCAATATATATCATGTGACGGTACAAATTTCTAATAGTGAATATCATCATATTGCATTCTTTAAAAAATGGAGTTCTACTCAGCCATAAAGTATGATAAACATTCATGGCTAAATGGATGTACGCTGAGGCCATATTCTTAAATGAAATAAATAGGACAGATGTAAATACTGAATGTCTCTGTGATGTGAAAAACTGAACATGTAAATGAGGACCAAGATGCATAATGGATAACATGAAATAGGAAGAAAAGATTCAAAGGGGAAGGGAAATAGGTGGGGTGGGAAAAGGGGAATGGAGAGAAAGAAAGAAATAAGAGTGAAGAAGGAAAAACAGGAAACAAAGCTTTTATAAATAGGGAGGGGTGGAGGAGATTGAAGGGGGATTGGAAAAGAACAAGAACTTAGATATATTGTGTACAGGTACAAATTCCCAATGATGAATCTGATCATAGTTTATATCTAAAATGTGCCAATAAAGTTAATAAAACAAACAAGTCCCTAAAAGTTAGAAGAGGGGAAGATATGCCATAAGAACATTTCCAGTTGGTTTATGCTGCTAAGGGTTGAGCGAAGAGATCAAAACTGGAAGACATAAAAGAAAGAGTGGCCCTGATGTAACAGCACATCACTGGGGTTCTGGCTTGAAGATGGGAGTGAAAGGGAATCAAGCAATTTATGATTGTGTTCTGAGAGAATTGGCCCAAAATTCATAGATTGAATCCCACCTCATAATGGCTATGTTTGGAAACATAGTCTTTCTTTTAAAGAAAGAAGAAATTTTACATGAATAAATGCAGAAACTGAGTCTATAGGATTAGTGTCCTTTTCAGAAAAGATGGCAGAAGACCTGGCTGTCTTTGTCATGTGAAAACACAGCAAGAGAGCAGCTATCTACAAGCCAGGGAAGTGGGCCCTCTTGAAAATCCAACCAGGTCAGCACCATTCCAGCTTTCAGAGCTGTAAAAAAATAAATTTACAAATCACACAGTTGCATTTTGTTATGGCACTTCAAGCTAAATCAAAATATGAAACAAAAAAAAGGATTTAACATATATGCATAGGAATGGGTGAATTAATAAGGGAAAACAGTGGACATATCAAAACTGGATGCAGAAAGGCATAAGTTTTACCTACATTTGCATGGATAAATCCCAGAGGAGCAATGTGAGAAAACACCAAGGTATCAAGAGAGCAAGGAGAAATCTTGAGGAGGCTCAATTTAACAGGTGTAAATATTGGGTAGGGCAAACCTGCCGGCTGGAGTAGAAATAGGTCTGGACTCATTGTGAGATTGAAAATAAAAAACAATTTTGTGGAATTTTGCTCCTGTTCTTTGCACTGTGCATGAGAACAGTACCAAGATACAAATCAGAAATGACACAAATCTCTGGTGCAGGTCTCTCTAGAGTAAAATTACAGGGATACAAAACCATGGAGATTTGAGAAGCTGAGCAAAGCAGGCTAGAAGTTGAATGTGCTCTGGACAGGTGCTTCCCTCACTTTCCTCTGTATAATTTCCAGGCCAGAGAACAAGAGTTTGGAACTCCTCTTTCTTCTGCACCTCTTTGCTGAGCTGGGCTTCACCTCCTGATGATTAACTATGAGTTCCTGGTGTGAGTGCTTTTAGCACTTTAGCTTATTCATCTCAAATTTCTATTAGGGTTCAGTTATGAAAGCAGAGCATTTGTTGTGGCACCAGGGAATTATAGGAGTGATAAATTTGAATTGCTGCGGGGGGAAGTTTCTTAAATCAAGATCTACACAGAAGAACTAGAGAATGAAAGAGACTGGCATGGTCGCTCTGAGCAGCCAAATGACAAAGTGGGAAGAATGGAGGAAGGAATTGTAGAAACCTATGTCATCTGTTGTCCCCGACGGTCCCCAGAGTGTCCAGTGATGGGCCTACTACAATTTGTCCTGCTTTACTACTTGTACATAAAATGATTTACAGCCATGAATAGTAGTTATAAGTAATTTTCAAAAATCAAAATCAAAATTAATGATTCTGTTTCCTCCAAATCAATGGCACATAAGTTAACTATACAAAAAAGTAAAATGTTTGTAATTTCAGATTTTGTATGTGTGTGGCAGTGAGGATTGAATCCAGAGACTGGGCACTGAGCTGTACATCCTCAGCTCGTTTGAAATTTTAAAGCAGGGTCTCACTAAATCCCTAAGTCACCCAACTTGGCTCAAATTTTCAGTACTCTTTTCTGCCTTGCCTCCCAGAGTGCTGCGATTTACAGGCATGTGTTACCATGCATGGCTTAATTCCAAATTTTTTTAATGAGAATATAAAAGGTATAGGAAAATATTTACATGCTGAAGCATATCCCATGTATTATTTTTCAAGGTTTGGTATATATTAAATACATTAGCTTACAGTTTGGCTTTTCCACTTCATATCCTAAAGATTTCAGTTGTATTTATTATATATAATCGTACCTGTGTTTTATAGTTGCACAGTATTCACTAAAGCAATACATATGTACATATACATGCAATTTTATTATTTATATTACATGACTGTGCATATATAATACATATGTGTGAATATAAATTAGAAATAATAAAAAGCTTACCAGATATAAAATGTGTGATTGATAAATCAGATTTAAATTGCAAATCAAATTTTTCTAATTATTTTTAAGTTCACAAGTAATTATAAGACAAGTAAATGGCTGAGAAAGCCATTATATTTTCTAAATTCCTCTTCAGATTCTTTTCTCTTAAATATTTTCTGCAGACAGCCCTTGTGAGAGTCAGTATCAATCCATAAAGCATATCTTAAGGAAAGGCACATTAGTACAGTGTGAAAGCTGTAACTTTGCTTGCCACCCACTGTTAAATGCTATTTGTAGACTACTATTATATAAAGATTAACAAGGGAGGACATACATGGGCAGATTATGGAATTTTACAAAAATCAAAAAATGAAAAATGCAGGTGAATCTCAAATCAATATGATTTTATCCAAAATTATTTTATGATGGGACAGATCTGAAGTCAATGATAGTGCCAGAGTATGGAGACTCTTCCTTACTGTTTTCTTTCTGTTAGCTACCTATCTGCTAGCATTTCTTTGATTACTTCTGTGCTTGGATATATTCCCTGCCACTGGAAATTAGGAAATTAAATTCAATAATAGAAATCAGCAAGTAAAACTCATCAATTAGTAGCTCTTAGAGATATCACAACCACAGCTGGAAAGATTGGGAAGTCAAAGCCCTACAGCCATTGGGAGCTTTATGCAAAATACATGTGTTGAACTTGCAATAGAACACCTATTGTGCCTAGCAATTCTGGAAGGGCTCTCAATATCAACTCGGAGATGTCCTCGGTCTGAGTTCTTATAATATGATCACAAAATATAAAAATGTTCAAGTCATGATGACCGATGAGGAAGAAAACCAATTGACGACTAGATCTCTTTCCACTCATTCTGAAGAATTTCTTGGGATGTTTACACTCTCCCATGAAACACTGCCTTTGTTATGCCAAGAAAGCAGAAACTCAAATATTATTACTTGTGATCAATTTTTTTAGTGATGCCGCCAGGAAAGCCCACTTTCTAGGCTATATCCACAGAAACTTTGGAACCATCAGTAACATGGAGGTCAAATTTTGATGTTGGAGCTATTAGCAGTCAATATATTATTATTATGAAAACACAGTAGTAGCACAGAATGTATCCAGGACCTGAGTGGCTTTTCCTTCCCAAAGAGGTGATAAGCCTCTCACATGGAGCCCAGTCTCTGAAACCCTGGAGGAAAAGCATCAAAACCATAAGAAATCAAGTTAAAGCAAATAATTCTTAGAATTTACACACAGGTTAAAAAAAAAAGGCAGTAGTGAGCAGGGACAGAGGGAGCAGTAGTAGCACAGAATGTATCCAGGACCTGAGTGGCTTTTCCTTCCCAAAGAGGTGATAAGCCTCTCACATGGAGCCCAGTCTCTGAAACCCTGGAGGAAAAGCATCAAAACCATAAGAAATCAAGTTAAAGCAAATAATTCTTAGAATTTACACACAGGTTAAAAAAAAAAGGCAGTAGTGAGCAGGGACAGAGGGAGTTCTGGGGAAAACATGGATTTCACTCTATGCCCAGAATGTATTGTCTTCCCAGACCTCAGTTAAGCTACCATGATTTCCTTATATACAAAGTGTAAGAAAGAATTTATCTTACTTGCCAGTGGGTCCAGATGCACAATTTGAGGTGTAGTTGGCCGTCACCTTCTCCAAAATCATTGCATTCCTAGCACCTGATTTCAAACACTGCCATGGCTGTGACTGGAGACATCATTGCAAAAAAGAAAAAGAAAAATTTTTGATAGATCTATTGGTTTTCTTGCTGACTGTATGTGTCCTGAAATGGCTCCCGTCAACGATAAATTACACTCCCAGTCTCTCTGTCTTTCAAATTACAAATTTTTGAGGGCAAAGAAAGTACCTTTGACTTTCAGTTACAAGTCATTGTTTTTTTAAATTTCTGCCTCAGGATAAACCATCTCGCAGATTAATTTACAGTACAAGTTTACAATTATTTCAAAGAAAAACTCAGCACATTAGGGGTAGTTCTGATACAGGAGCTCAATAGGTCATTTGCTAAAAAAATGTTTAGAAGGTGAAGTGATTCAGAATCAACCTCCTTGGATAGCTTAGCTTCTCATGTATTACTTGTGTGATCTTGGGCAAGATATTAACATTCTCTGTGCTTGGTATTTTAATCAAAGAACAAAAGAATGTTCACAGTTATCATAGGAGTGTAGAGAAGATGAAATGAATTAATCTATGTAAGGTGCAAAGAACTGTGCTGACCTATGTTAAATACTATGAATTGATTTTTATTTCTGGCATAAATGTGGTTTCAAAAGTGTATAATATTCAAATGTATCTATTAACACTTTTTACTTGTAGCTTTCATAAACACATCACCATATCAGAAAAACTCAGAATAAAGAAAGACAGTGGGCAAGTTATGTGGGGGAGGCTGAGACGGGGAGAGGGAGAAGGAGCTTGAAATTATACTCACACCCAATCCTTGCTTAAATCTAGCACCTTGCATTATGCCTGAAAACACAGATCTCCGGTCTTTCCTGAAGAGCAGTAAATTACAGCATTTGAGAACTAAAATTATTGCAGTGTAACATTTGTATCCTATATGTTATTTGTTTGTTTGTTCAGTGAGGGTTGTTGGTTGTTGTTTGATGGTAGCTCTTGCAGTTTTCTGAGAAAACTCACACGAATGTGAGTGGTAGCTTGCCATTTTGCCCACTAAACACTTCCAAAAATAACTGTGATGGAGGATTTTCAGAAACTTTTACCTTTCCCTTTGTATCTGGAAGTGTTCCCAATTATTCTTCTGTGCTGTCTTTTATAAACAGTGAGTAGCTGTAAAAGAAGAGCTTTTCAGCAAAGGAAAGCAGTGACATGAAACCTTTACTGGCTGCATTCTATTCTCTGACTCTGTTTGAAACAGTCATGCAAATGCCAAGATTTAAATTGTGTGACTTGGCAATGGTATTTGGATAGTTTTCAGGAAAAGTTTATGTGTACTTCAACTAAAATCTTTCACAGAATAATAAAGGTGCCCTAGCTTCACTGTATAAAATGTAAAATTTCAGAAAAGTACATAGAATTAAAAATCATGTACAAACCAATAGCCTGATATACAAACCAATAACCACATTCAATCACCTAAAAAGCATTTTGAATGAATTTATGTAATTTTTATAGTTTACATTATGTACATCACAGGTGCATATCAGAAAAAATATATATATACACATATATTTTGTAAATGTGAATAAAATTGAGATCACTGTAAAAGCCAAGTTGATATCATGTATTTAGATTATCAGCATGCCATAAGGATTTTTTTCATGTCTTTCTCTACGCTTTGAAACTTTAATTTTTAATGATCACAGAAATATGAAGATAACAATATATTATGATATATTTAACCTGAACAATATTATTTAATTCATTAAACAATTCCTCTACATATTGAGAAGTATTACATTTTTTGTAATTATAATCAGACTTGTTCTGAAGAACTAGAATCTAAAAGTTCTATTCCTGATTATTTCTTTAAAATTTATTTTCGATCTTGAAAATACAGATCAAATATTAATATGTCCTGCCAAAATATTGAAACAATTTTCACTACCAATAAAATATATTTACTGCTATTTCAGGTTTAGCAAGTTATAAAGAAGCAGATGTTGTCTTGTCATTTTAACAAGCATTTTAAAACTTTGTGGATGAAACTGGATTTTTAAAATTTGTGTTATTTGCCCTCTTTTTACAAGATCCCAACAATGGATGTAACTGTACTGTATCCCTAAAATGTACCAATAAACTCAATTAAAGCTGAAAAAAAAGAAATTTATTAATATAAACTTGTAACATACAATAAATGCATTCATCATGGAAAAATGGTACATAAGCATATCATACCTCGATCCCTTTTAATTGCCCTGTTTTTAACATCTGAATATCATTATAATTGGAAATTTCTTCATAAATTCAAATATTTTATAGGTTATTTTATTTATAATAAATATAATCTAAAATATTTATAGGTTACTTTATTTTAAAGGTTCAGAAATCTTCTCATTAATCTTTCTTCTGCTGTCATGATTTATTTGTCATGGCTTTTGACTTCTCAACTTTAAAAGGCCAGGTAAAACACTATTCAAATTATTTCTATGTGTGTGAGATATCCATGTAAAGAAAACATACTTTTTGTGTTACTTTATGAAAAATATTTGTATTTTTAAATCTCTAAAATGTATTTGGGCGTATGTTCTAAGCCTATATTCTCACTTAAAAATTTCCCATATATCCATTTTTTCTCACATCATTATTTTGACAACCATAAGTAGAGAATATACCAAAGTCAGTTCCGAAGGTGAATATTCTGCTCTACCTCTTTGTCAATTTTGATACAAAATCACCTTATACATTATTGTACCTTATATTTTTAATTTTTGTAGGGAAATTTTATTGTATTATTTTTCAAAGTGTTTTTTTTTATTCTCACTGTTTTAATGATAATAACCGTTACAGATTCGTCTGCTATACTTCTACTGTAATGCTTCCAGATTAAGCTCATTAAGAATTATTTTGCCAAGCATCAATGAAAATCCCTGTGGAGATCTTAAATGCTATGCTACATCTGTAATTTAATTTGGGAAAATTTGAAATGTTCACACAATTCACTTTCATCTTTTTTCTTTTTATATTGTTGAAAGACATTTTTTTCACTAATTCAAACATGTACCGTTGAAGCCCTGCTGTGGGCAGTATAATGCTCTAAGGTGATGAGGAAAGACCTCCCTGATTAAAGCACGGACCTGGAAGAGGCATAGCCACTCAAATGTCATAAAGATGGGCATTCTGGGCAGAGGGCAGCACAAATATTTCAGTGATTGATTTTGTTTTTATATGGAGTCATTGTAGTTCAAACTTGCCCTGAACTCAGTATGGAGCCCAGGCTGGCTTTGAACTTGAGGTGATCCTCCCGCTTCAGCATCCCAAATACTGGGATTATCAAAGTGTGCCACCACACCGGCTGATTGATTGATTTTTATCTTTAGATTTATTTCAATCTTTTCTTGAAATAATTTTCATTAATTTTGTTGATGCATTGCTAAGAAAATTAATATAATTATTTTCTAATTCAAATCACAGTTTTTATCCTTCATAGGTCACTGCCATTATTATAAGCAGAAATTAATTTGTTTTCTATTTTCTATTCAGTGTTATTGGCATTAAAACATTACTTATAATAGATCATTGCTGCCCCATTCTCCCTGTTTACAATTCATGCACAAGTCTCCGACCTGCATTTTTTTAAGGTGGTTATATCCTTATTTCTGAAAAACTTCCTCTGTTTACTGAATTTTCAGTTATAGACATTTGACCACCTTCTCTCATTACCACTTAACTTATACTACTACTAATATCTCCAATACATTTATGTTATTTATGCTATGAATTTTACTAAATTACTGTTACATAAGTATTCTGTTTTTTCATTATCATAACTAATCAACTACAGTACTCAGATCTGTATGACTTATATGTGACATTTAAATTTTCTTTTTTGGTTGGCTTTTTTATTATTTGTTTTCTACTGTGAATAATGGTTTTATTTCTGCATACATTCAGTTTTTTTCCTTAAACTCATGATTCCTTCTCTCGAAGACTACAGCAAACCTTTCAAGTTCTTCTCAATATGATGAACATGCTTGGGAATATGTAAATAGTATTTCACTTTGTTTTGTTTAATTTTGTTT
The DNA here is from genome assembly GCF_012274545.1 of Fukomys damarensis. NCBI lineage: Eukaryota > Metazoa > Chordata > Mammalia > Rodentia > Bathyergidae > Fukomys > Fukomys damarensis. The sequence goes on from NW_022900918.1 coordinate 3,651,732, forward strand.
GGCAGCATCTCTCTAGAACCCTCACTCCTGCTCCAAAATAAGCTATCTGTTCTTGAAGCCAATACATCAATATATTCTTCAGTCTTTCACTGAGGGATTCCTTTTACTTTTTTGTGATGGATCTTCTATATTCCTAATATCTCGCTTTTTTGGTTAACTTTATCTGGAGGATAAAGTTGTATTATTCAGAGCTTTCTAAAGAAAGAGTGTTGAAAGGGTGTATATATATATATATATATATATATATATACATGTGTGT
>NW_022900918.1:3652108-3725311 GCF_012274545.1 Fukomys damarensis
ATATTATATATATATTGTCACACCTGTCAGATAAGGTCTGGCTCCATGGCAGCCAAATGGGCCAGAGTGCAGCACCAAGCACACTCCAGGCATCATCAAGCCTTAGTGGTAGACATGCAGGAAACCACGAAGAAGAGCAAAGACAAGACACTGTGTCCCAACTCCTCGGCTCCAGGGAGCTGGGAAACATCTGCACTGCCCATCCTGAGAAATGTGACCACACTCTGCTCTACACCACCTGTTCCAAGAAGCATAAACTCACTCACTGCCCCTAAATTCCTCAGAGCAGCAACTCCTCCCTTCCCTTTTAAAGGTGTTGTTCTCTCCTCACAGGCTGCTGATTTCCTTTTGGACTCATACAGCTCTTGTATGAGTGCCATAAATGGCCTTGTTGCTCACACAAAGCCTTCCTTGGTAGTCTTTCTCCTCTCTGCATCTCTGACACATTTGGTGTCAAAAAATCAGGATAGGACAACCCTCTCTGGGGGCTTTCAAGCCCTGTCCCAAGACTTTTGTCTTGGCTACCCTGGGACATCTGCCCCTCATATTGTAGGCCAGACAGTTCCCTTTGACCACTTCATATCAGGTAAGACTTTTTCTCCTCTATCCCCTCACCTACTGAGACAGAAAGGCTCATTCCATTGTCTACGTTCCTAAAATCCAGCACTAGTCACAAAAATTCTCCAAAAGGCAATCTTCCCTTGGCATCTGAATAAACTGTCACAGAGGTGTTTGCCTTGGTCACCCGCCCATGTTACGTTACAGCTCTGAGTCTCAACTAGAGATGTCCACAGTAGACCCTTGCTGTTCTCATTACTGATCTCTGCTTTCCGTGGGGAATTTCCCTCCTTATTTCTACCCTCAAGCTTTTCTCCTAAAAAACATAAAATGTCTCTACCTCTACCCTGAGATGAAACTCAAATGCTTAATATTCTTTAGTAACACCACTCGGCCTCAATATAAACATGAGAATGACTCCGAGAGGCTGGAAAATGGCACCTCTGATTTTTCTGTCATGTGGGATTTAGAAAATTATTGCTAAAAATTGGGCAAATGGTCTGAGATATTGTATGTCCATGTGTGGTTTCCCACTCTCCAAGCTCCCCCACCCTGTGCTGCTCTTGTGACTCCTTTCAAATCCTTCTTCTTTCCCTCCCACCTGAACCTCCCCACCAGACACCAACACCTCCCTCTATTAATATGAAAGTTTTACCAGGAAAAATACCTTTATTTTATTGTCCAATATATCATAGAGTTTAGCAAATTCTCGATTTCTGAGTTGTTAGTTTTTGAATATGTTACACTCTGTCACAGATTTTCCAATTCTATTGTTGAAGCTTCAATAATATTTTATCTATCTTCGCTGGTTATCTATCATTTCAGTATTTCTGATTTTCAGTAATATTATTAAAATAGTTGATCTAAAAGAATTTTTATATTCTCTAAATCTTTTCTTTTTTCTTTAAGTGTATCAGTACATTTTAGGTATACAATATAATAACATTCATCTTTGAGAATTTGTATCTTTACATGCTATATCTTGGTTGATTTTTTTTCCCCATTCCCCTGCCCTCCTTTCAACCCCTCCACCCTTCCCTATCTACAGACACTTTGTTTCCATTTTTTCATTCTCTCATATTTTCCCCTTTCCCATTTTTCCTTTTCTCTACTCATACCACTTCCACTTCCCCTTTAGCACCTTTCTTTCTATTTCACATTATCTATTATACATTTGATTCTTATTTAAACTTTCACTTTCTCACACCAGAGAAACTATTTAGTATTTACACAGGTGTGTGCCTTTTATATCACTTAAGAGTATTGCCTCAATGTGCATCCATTTAGCTATAAGTGACTCTAGTTTCTCTTTATGGCTGCATTGTACTACATTTTATAGAACAATCACATCTTCGTTATACAGTCTTCAGTTGATGGACAATTGGGCTGTTTCCAAGTTTTAGTTATTACAGACTATGCCACTATAAACATGGGTGTACATATATCTCTATGGTATGATTCTTTTAATTCTTTTGGAAAAATATCCAGCAAAGGAATAGCTGGGCAAAATACAACCTCTAATCCTAGTTCTTTAAGGTATCTCCATATTGATATCCACAGGGGTTGCACCAGTATGCACTCCCACCAACAATGGAGAAGGATTCTTTTCTCCCCACAAACCCGCCAACATTTCTTATTGGTTAATTTCTTGATAGCCATTCTTTCTTAAGTGTGGTGGTATCTCAGTGTTGTTTTCATCTAATGTTGAACATTTTAAAATATATTTATTTGCTGCTTTTACTTCTTTGTCTGAGAAATGTCTGTTCATTTCAGATGCCTATTCTTGAATTGGGTTTTTATATTTGGGGGGTCTGACTTTTAAAAGTTCTTTATATATTCTACATAGTAGAACTTTGACTAAGAAACAGCTGGTAAAAATTTTTCCCACATTGTGGATTGTCTCTTCATGCTGTTGGTGGTTCGTCTTGCTGTGCAGAAGCTTTTTAATAAGATGAAATCCCTCTTATTGCTTCTTTGTGCTAGTTCCTGTGCTACTGAGGTTTTGTTCATAAGGTATTTATCTATGTAAATATCTTCAAGAGTTCCACCTAACCTATCTTCCAGCAAGTTTAGTATTTCTGTTTTAATACTTCAATCTTTTATCCACTTTTTTAGTTTACTGCATGATGAAAGATATCAATCTAGTTTTAATGTGAGACATATTAAAATCCAGTTTTTACAGTACTATTTATTAAAGAGGCTGTCTTTCCTCTAGTGAGGGTGTTTCATTCCTGTGTCACAGATGAAGTGGATGAATATGTCTGGACTTGTTTCTGCATCTTCTAATCTTTTCCACTGATCTGCAGGTCTGTTTCTTTGCCAGTACCATGCTGTTTTTATCACAGTAGCTCTGTGGTATAGTTTCATGTTGTAGATTTTGATAACTCCTGTCATGTCTTTGTTGCCTAGAATTGCTAGTGCTGTTCTAGGTCTCTTTTGATTCCAAATGAATTTTTGGATTGTTTCACCTACTACTGTGAAATACACATTTGGGATTTCAATGGGGATTACACTGAATCTATATAGCAGTTTTGGAAGTTTGGCCATTTTTACTATATTTCTTCTTCCTACCCAGGAACAAGGGTTGCCTTTCAATTTTCCGATATCTCCTTCAATCTCTTTTTTCATAGTGTTTTAGTTTCCAAAGTAGAGATCTTTTACTTCCTTCATTAGATTGATTACTAGATATGTCTTTTTTTCTATGCTATTGTGAAAGTGTTTCCCCCATTTTTCTCTCAGTGAGCCTGTCATTTTTGTATAAAAAGGCTAGTGATTTTTGAGTGTTGACCTTGTAACCAGCTACTCTACTTAATCTGTCAATTGTCTAGAAGATTTTAGCAGAGGTTTTTGGGTTTTCTATATAGAGTATCACATCATCAGCAAGAAATTTTACTTCTTCCTTTCCTATATTTATTGCTTTTATTTCTTTCTCTTGTCTAAGTGCTGTAGCTAATACTTCCAGAACTGTATTGAACATGAGTGGTGATAGTGGACAATCTTGTCTTGTTCCGGGTTTTAATATGAAAGCTTTCAGGTTTTGACCATTTAGTATGATGGTGGCTGTTGGTTTTTTATAGGTAGCATTTATCAGATAGAGATAAAGATCATCAATTCTAGTTTTTTATAGGGTTTTTATTATGAATGTGTGTTGGATTTTTTTCAAATGATTTTTCTGCATCTATTGAAATGATTATATGGATTTTGTCCTCAAGTTTGTTAATATAGTGTATTACATTAATTGATTTATGTATGTTGAACCATTCCTCTGCAACCCTTGAATCCCTGTTATGAATCACACTTCTTCAGAGTATTTGATCTTCTTGATGATCCACTCTATTCTGTTTGCCAGTATGTTATTGAGGATTTTTGCATCTCTTTTCATTAGGAAGATTGGCCTGCAGTTCTTTTTTTTTTACTTTTTTCCCCCCATTGGGTCTTTCTCTGCTTGTGGAATCAAATAATTATTGCTTCCAGGAATGAATTTGGGAGTATTATTTCCTTTTCAATTTCATTAAAGAGTTTGAGAAGTGGGGGCATTAGCTCCTTCTTAAATTTCTTATAGAATTCAGCAGAGAGCCCATCAGAGCCTGGGCTTTTTTTGTTGGTAAATTTTAAATTACATTTTCAATTTTACTGATTGAAATTAGGGTGTTAATTCATATGTATCTGGGTATCTGTCCATTTCTTATGTTTTCCATTGTATTGGAGTACAGGTTCTTGAAGTATTCATTGATGATCTTCTGGATTTCTGCTGAATCTGTTGTGATTTCACCCTTTTCATTCTTAATTCATGGTTTGAGCCTTTTCTTTCCTTTTTTTTTTTCGATAAGGTTGCTTTGATACAGTTGATCAACTTTATTCTTTTGAAAAACCAATTCTTTGATTTATTCATTTTTTGTGTGTTGCTCCCTTATTCTCCATTGCATTCATTTTTGCTCTGATGTTAATAATTTCCTCCCTTGTACAAGCTTTGGGTTTGTCTTGCTCTTCTTTTTCTAGGAGCTTGAGGTTCACCATTAGATTGTTTATTTGAATGCACTCTGTTTTCCTAGTATGTGCATTCACTGCTATGAATTTCCCTCATGGTATTATCATTTAACTGTATTAACTGTAATTTCTTCTTTAATTTCCTCTGCAACCCATTGATTGTTCAGGAGAGTGTTGTCCAATTTTCATGTGTTTGTGAAGTTCTTGTGGTTTCATATGCTATTGATCTCCAGTTTAATTACATTATGGTCTGATAATGTAAAGGAAATAACTTCAATTCCTTTGCCTTTACTTAACATGTTCTGTTAGCTAGCATGTGGTCTATTTTGGACAATGACCCATATGCAGCCAAAAAGAATGTATATTCTGATTTTTTTTTTTTTTTTCGGTACTGAGGATTGAACTCAGGTCCTTGTGCTTGCAAGGCAGGCCACTGAACCACTGGACTAAATCCCCAGCCCCATATATTCTGATTTTGTGGCATGGAACATTCTGTAGACTTCTATTAAGTCCATTTGTTCGAAAGTTTGGTTCAGTTCTAGTATTTCATTGTTGATTTTCTCTTTAGATGATCTATTTGTGACAGTGGGATACTGAGGTCCCCCACTATAATTGTATTAGTACTTATTTGGTTTTTCATGTCCATTAATATTTGTTTATATATCTCTAAATTTTTATTTAATTAAATCTTATGACTTCTGATTTTATTCTATAAAAGTTCCCTACAATTGCTGGTCTTTGTCTCCTATATCAATTCCTCTCACAATTTAAATATCTTTTTTTTTATTCACTATGGAACTTTTTTCAAAATATTTTAATAATAATTACATAATGACCTAGTAGAAAAACTGCTTTTTTGCTGTCTTCACTGGAAATGTTTACTTATGTTTGGTTTTTAATTTTTTTTCTATTTCTTAATAAATTTATATTCTTTATTTTTTGATAATGTTATGCTCCTTTTAAAGGGAATATGTCTCCTCAGAATTCTTTTTTTTGTTTGTTTGTTTTTGGTACTGGGTATCACACTTGGATCCTTGCGCTTGTGAGGCAGTCCTCAGGATTCTTAAGATTCAATTCAAAACTAACATATATGTTATGTCACTCAATTTTCTGTCATTATGATAAAATACCTGGAAGGAATCATATTAGAAAATGTTTATTTTTAGCTCACATTTAAAGAAGGTTCACTCACTGGTCACTTAGTTCCCTTGTATCTGAGCTCATGGTGAGACCAAACATTATAGTGGAAACCACCAGTTAGAGCAAAGTTGTGCTCACCTCACCAGCACCAGGAAGCAGAGAGCCAGAGAGTAGAGAAGTTAGAGATAAGCTATACCTTTCAAGGACATGCCTAAATGACCTACTTCCAGCAACTAAGCCCCATCTCCTGAAGTCTCCACTGCTTTTCAATAGCTCTTCAAAATACAAATTCATCAATAGCTTCATCTATAGGCAAAGTTAAAGCCCTCATTGTCTAATAATATCCAAAAGTACTCACCTCTGAACACTGTTGCATGGGACTGAGGCTTCAACACAAGAAATTAAATGATATTTTAGATCTAAACTATAATATGCAATACACCATTTTCTTGTCTATTCTTCCCTGGAATTTTTAGTATGATACTGCTATTTATTTTGCAGCATCTTTGTATATTCCTATTGATTGTTAATGCTAATCCTTCCCAAATAAAGATAGATATAGCCAGATATTTTCAGACATGACACTATGCAGGATGACATACTAGTATTTGTTGTCCACAGAAAGTCCATAGTTGAAACATTTTATATATTTCTCTTTTTTTGTTTCTTTGGCTTTTTGTTGTTGTTTTTTGAGAAAGAGTCTCACTGTATAGTTGAGATTAACCTGGAACTCACTCTGTAGCCCAGGCTGGTCTTGAACTCACAGCGAACCTCCTGCCTCAGCCTCCCAAGTGCTGGGATTACAGGCATGTGCCACCAGGCCTGGCCTCCTTTTATATATTTCTATGTAGAAAGCTGATGCTAACCTATTTCTCTTGCATAATCCCCAACATTATGCATAAATTAATTTATTTTCAGTCTTCTGTGGTGTAGTCTGGGACTAGTTTTGTGACAATTTGGAAAATGATGATATAAAATATTTCCTAGAAAATTAGTTTTTCCTGTTAAAACCTTCATGTCTACTAAGCAACTTTCCTTATTAAATCTGTATATTATTGTAATATCTTAATTACTGAGATTGGTAATAAAATATGCATCCTTCTGTGTTTTCTGGGGAGTAGAAAACTATATAACATCTCTGCCCTGTGTCCTCAAGAGTGTGTCCAAATAATTTTTATTATCCAAAATATGTCCCACGTTCTACCAATGAATTGTCAGTTTTAGTTTCCAATTTTGTTATATTCTTTCTATATCTTGATAACTGTTTAGAATGAAATGACTAAGTCTGAGAATTAATAAGACACTATTTTAAACTGAAAATAGAGGATCAAATCAAAATGACTCTACTGTATCAGATGCAAAATATATATAATTTCCTATTGTTGGTGCTTGGTTGTGTACTTGGCATCAGTGCGATTCTTTTTCAGGAAAAATTAAAGCTTTTCAATGAGACTTTGACTCTTATTTCATAGATCTTCATTTAAATTCCAATTTAGAGGGTGAAATTTTTTTCTTTGTAACATTACAATTTTACCAATTTTGTCCCATCAGGAATAGTTTAAATGAATGCAAGTAAATATAAAAATGTTCTTGTTTTTTCCAACATGACACATTATCATCTCTATTTCTCAATCCCCTACCCTAAATCTTAACAGTTAATTAGCACATCTTTAAACTCAGGAAGAAAATATTCATTAGAATGGCAGGTGGCTGAGTCCTAAATTAAGAAAAATGTATGTTATTTCTTTTGAGGACAAAATATAATGGATTAAAAATGTAAATGATGACATTTTAGATTCTGCTTTTGGTGTTTACAATAGCTTTAATCAAAATGTACCAATAAACATATATTAATTTGAAAAACTAAAAATGTATAATTAAAAAGACTGTCTAAATTTAACATTCGAAAACTGAGCACACTGATTATTATTAAGACTTATTTCAAATTTTCTATGTCAGAAAATACAGCAGCGAATGAAATTTTAAGTCTTTAAAAATTCCACGAGCATATTTTAAACCGTAAGAGGAATTTCAGGCATTTTTAGTTTTCATTAATGTGGCTTAACCTACAGCATATTCTAGAGAAATTATAAACAACTTATATCAAGGTCAACAGTTAGTTACTAGGCAATATAAATTTATGACACAATGTGTATCTCTCCAGTCTTAAAATATACCTATGCCTGCAAGGTTCCTGCCAGTAATTTTCTACAGTTGAAGAAACTCCCCTGATTTGCAATGACATTCAGTATCTTCCCCCAGGCAAATACCTACAGACAATCACCTGTTGATGCCTCTCTATAGACAGAGGAAAGCCTTAGAATACTAGCTCTGTAAAAGCAATTATTTTCTTAACTATTACAGGAAGGGCATTAGAGAACAGTGAACAATATTAGCTCCCATTTATATAGTTCCTTTCATGTCAAATGGTTTGGAAATTTATTATTGATTTTTAATATAATGTAGAAGACAACTGAGTCAATATATGGGTAAACTCTTAAGTTGAAATTCATACTCATCAGCATTCATGACTTACTGTGTTCTGGTAAAATAATCTCCATTCATTACATACCCAGCATGCAATGAGCACTGTGCTTGGTCCAATGTGTCCAAATAATACAAAATTTTTCTATGTTGAAGTATTAGAGGAGTCATTTTAGAGTCAAATGAACTGTGATGGAACTTCATCTTTGACTTTTGGCTTTATTTCTTTTGTCATGATATTTAACATCCCTAAGGATTAGATTTTTACATATAAAATAAGGATGTGTTCTTATGTCTTTTGAACAGTTGTGACAATTAAACTTTATAACTCATTTTATGGTATCAACCCAGAGGTTTTGTAATTACTCTAGGGAAAATACTGCATGAATGCTGGTCTACTATTACTACTACTTTACTATGCAGATGAAATGATTACATCTACTTCCTCAGGAACAAACAATAATGAAATGATTCCAAATAGACATCAATTACCTGGTGGGGGACCAAGACCCTGACCCATACCTTCCAGGAAACCTCTTTGTTCTTTACATGATTGGCTTCCTCATTGGATCAATATTACTTAAGTGACTATACTTGTAATCTTATTAGTTGGCCATAGTTTTGTCCCACGTTATACCCACCTTCTAAGTTCATACCTCCTGGTAAAGCCTCACCTGTAAGGAGAGTTCATGGCAACACACTTTCTGGGTCCCCTTCTGTCCTGCTTAGACAGAAACTATCTTTCCCTCAAGAAATATTTCATGGACTTGACCTTTATTATTGCTATAATTCATTTTTCCATTGTAGAGAACAAGATCTTGGTCTATCAGACACTTAACAGGTTGGAAGTTGTAATATTTCCCTTATATCATTTGAAGGTTCTATATCATCCTTAGATCTGTATTAACCATGAGGATGTAATTATATAGCTTTTACTCTTCTTCCTGAGAAATTCTTAAAATATTGAGAAGGGAAAACCCAAAGAGTGCTATCTTAAAACACGTTTAGCAAAGACTTTAAAATAGATTATAGCTTTGAATTTAGATTTAGCATTAAAATAGATTATAGATTTAAATTTAGATTAGCAGGAATTTATGAATATAGTCATATAATTCTTTTGTGAAAAATATTTTCAATATGATTGAAACATTCATGACATACTTTAAATGTGGGACTTATTGAATGAGAATGGCAACTATTCATATTTAAGCTCCTGAAATTAAGTTTTTCCTTTACTGGCAGAAAAATATTAAAAGAAATACAAAACTTCATCTCCATTTATGATATAAATCAGCAAAGGAGAGAATGATGCTGTAGGAATCACAGTTATAAAACAAACATGAATGTATAAGAAAAAACATCACCAAAAGCTAGTTTACACCATCAATAAAAACTCTGAAGGAGGGTCAGGGATTTAGCTGAGTGGCACTGTGTCTGCCTTGCAAGCACAAGGTCCTGAGTTCCATCTCCAGTACAAAAAAAAAAAAAAAAAAAAAAAAAGCTCCGAAGGACAAAAGTATTAACTGTTGGTTGAACAAATTATTTCTGTTTGGCTTCTAGAAAAGAACTCCACTTATATTAGAAATTAAATTTACTTCAAAAATACAAGTAGTTAAATGGCAAAATAGGAAAAATAAATTGGCATGCTGTATCAGGGCCAGTAAATTTAACCAAAAATATAATTTATGTGTTAATTTCTTTAATTTGTTTCCTAAATTGCACTTTTTCTCCAAATTTTAAATCTATATATACATAAATTTGTAGTCAGGCATATAACAAATGACAGTGATTTATTAAAATGTATATACAACTAACACATATGAAAAAATTGCTTTTGAATGATACCTGTGAACAATGAAAATAATGAGTCTATTCAAGTATGATATCTAAACATGTTTAGATATTAAAAGTTTTCCATCAAGGAAGACAAGTTTTGCAGTAGCTTGACTAGTTTTCAAGATATGTAATTAAAAATAATTATTTATGCTATGTGTAAATATTTTTTATGTTTCTTGACTATAATATATAAAACAATTAATATTAGTGACACTTTCAAAACTGATCAGTTAATATTTTTATCATTCTTTTTTTTTTCCTCCTGAGTCAAGTGGGTTTATTCCTACTGAGACTATGAAGACAGAAGATAGAAACAGAAAGTAATTCAGTTTCTTTTTAAGAGAGTAAGAATTAGAAAATGATTTATTCCTGCCCAGTGGCATAGGGGTAAAACCTAAGGTCTTACATATGCTAGGCAGTTGTATTGACAACATCACCAGCCTGAGAATTTCTTTTATATAAAAGTTTTACTACATGGAAATAAGATATAAGGGGAAAACTTTCCACTGTAAATAAACTGGGAAGGAATAGCATCATATATATATATTTTTATATATTAAATATAGATATTGAATATAATATATATATATAGCTTAACTAAATATTGTTATATATGCTATATTTGGTTTAAATAAATAATATATATTTTATATGCATATCTTACTTGGATTATATTTTTACATGTTTAAAAAGGTATATTTAAATTTTTTTTCTGAAAGAAATATTAATTGTAGGCAAAAAATAGATATTTTCTATAATCAATTGCCCATACAATTTAATCATCTATAAACTATGACATGTTGGAAGGTGAAAGAGGGTACAATTAATAATTAAATCAGAACAATGGATATAAACTAGGACTTTTATGAGGAAATTCAAATACAAGGTCTTTCTTCCTGGAGATTGAATATTAAAGCCCTGGAAATTCCATTTCCCTTTCTTATCTTTCTCCGTTGAAATATAAGGCAAAACAAACCAAAACATGTTCCTTTCTTATCTTAAAACAGTTTATGAAAATAATATTTTCTTTCTACTATTGGAGTTTAAACTTTAAAAGCAAATATTACTAGATTAGACAGTATATGTGCGGATACCCTCTGAAGAGTTTGGGTATGAAGGAAAGCTCTTATGAGTACCATAAAATGGAAATGAATCAGGGCAAGGGTGTGAAGATTTCATAAAGCAAAGATTGACACAAAGTAACTGGTGCAGCAAAGATGGAACTTCACTTTCTGTAGTATTAGAAAGAACCAGCCACCTCTGAATATCTACTTCCTGAAGCTGAATTATCATTAACCTTGAGATTTCATGGTGCATGTTTTATTGTTCTAATTTTAATTCTAATTTCAAACTGAGATCTACTGCCAACCAACTTTACTTTCTCCTGCAATAATTACCTGAAATCCAAACTTCAACACGAAGTTTTCCATGATTAAGTCATTTAAAGAAATTAAACAGTCTTGAGCAATAATCAGTCAGAGCAGTTATCCATTTTAGATGAGTCATCTGAATAATAAATGTTTTAAAAAATCCTCCTCAATAGCAGTTTTAGCCTGATTTTTTCTATAATTGCCTTAATCCCTCAGCACAATTACTAAATGTCCACACTCATCTTTTATAATTTTACTACTAAATCACTTGCTCTTGTTCATCACGTTTGCAAATTAATAGTATGCTAAATGCACCGGAGTAGCTTACTTTAAAAGGAATGCTAAAGTGAATTTCTGTAAATGGCTCATAAATGTGTCTTAAATGACACTGAAGTTGAATATTTCTTATTATACAGTAAATCTGTATTTTTTTCAAAATTGCATTCTTCCCGCAGCATTCACATTCATTAGGATAAAACAACAGTGGTATCAATAATGACAATAACAAATACATATCCATTTATGCCCAAAACATGTAACAAGTATTTTGCTAACATTGCATATATAACATTTCACGTTCAGCTGTTAATACAAGTCTGCATGGTACTTTTATTCTTATTTTAAACTTCAAATTTATGTACAATTTGACATCTTAAGAACGACACACAGAAACACACACACACATATTTGCTCTCACACTTCCTACCGTATTTAAACAATAAACTCTATAAAGTCATAGAATATGTCAGTGAATTGACTTGCAGCATCTCTATCTCATTATAAGAGTAATCAGAAATTATAAGCCAGGAAGTTTTCTTAGGCGAAAATGTAAAAAATGAAGGAAATTACTTTCTATGAAAAAATATAAATACAGAGAGCTAACTACAAAAAAGGTTTTGTTTTAAATTGGCAGCAATGTGACTTTGAGCATTTGTCTATTTCCATGTCCATCTACAAAAGTATTGTTTGTCACTCAGTTTTCTTTCACTCCTGTATAAAGAAAATGAATTGAAAATATAAAATAAAATTTTAAATAAGATGATAATCCTATGATAGACATACAGCCTGACTACCAGCAGTCATTTGAAGCAGCAAACTTCCATTTGATTTATATGGCTTATGTTTGCTAGTCCAAAAAGATGAAAACACGTCAGAAGTTGTGGAGACAAAGTAATAAATTTAATTTTGTACTTTGTACTGGGATGGAACTTGGAACCTTGCTCTTGCAAGGTAGGCAGCGGAACCACTGAGGTCAATCCCCGGCCTTCAGGGAGATATACATTCTAGAGAGGGGTTCCAAGTGAGAAGTCTTTGGCACACATATATTGGTTATAGAAATTGAACATGCATTAGCAAGTAGGCTCAGTTATAGTATTGGTTTATACATAATCCTTGTACTGGGATGGAACTTGGAACCTTGCTCTTGCAAGGTAGGCAGCGGAACCACTGAGGTCAATCCCCGGCCTTCAGGGAGATATACATTCTAGAGAGGGGTTCCAAGTGAGAAGTCTTTGGCACACATATATTGGTTATAGAAATTGAACATGCATTAGCAAGTAGGCTCAGTTATAGTATTGGTTTATACATAATCCTGGCAGCATGTTTATTGGATGATTTAAACTACAGGGTCTACTTCCTTTTGGTGAAATAACAAAATTCTCCTGGAGATGAAGATATTCCTGAGGAGCAGAAGTTGTCTCAGGCCTGTCTGGGCATATTGGTGGGCCCCAGGCATTTTCATAAAGAAAATCCCAATTAGGAGGTTTCCTGTATTAAGTCCAACTTAAACCATGGGAGTAAAATGCTCTATAAAGAATTCCCTTTCAAATTCACTGTAATTTCCTGCCACTACAGCCTTGAGATAAGTCTTGACTAAGTATAAGCCCCTACTGTCAAGTGGGTGTTCTTAGTAGATAGTTACTTCCCCTGCCTTCCCAAACTAGAAGGACTCCAGCACCCATCTCTGACCTGTTGTGTGTTCTTTCCTGTGACAAAAAACCTTGACACAATAATAGCTTCCATGTACACATTTATTACCCTAAAATCCACAGATGAAAAAGCCTTGTAAAATAAACAGGCTTCAATCACAGACATTTTCAACATCAATGTGAAACAGAAAGCTAAAGGAAAGATGGGATATATTAATGTTTTAATAGCATGAATGAAAGTTGAAAGGACCAAATTACCTGAATTCTAGTTATGTAATGTTTGTAAATCCTGCCTTCCACTGAAACAACAGTATTCTCCACTGATAATGTAGTTATGAAGAACCACATTGAGATTTTTGTGATTTGGGGAAGATGTTCTGGGCAAAGACATTTGAATCATTTGAGAAAGGAAAAAAAAAACCCAAGGTGGTAGATTGGCAAATATCCTAATAAATAGCCATAGGGTACATTTGTGTCTTTGGTAGAAAAGATGAGAGGTCAGATAGTGTGTTACCCATGAGTTGCTAAATGAGATCATATAAATATTAAGGGTCTCATACTTTGAGATTCATATGGAATCACGTGTATTTAATATATCATAAATATTTATTGCACAAATCTTCGTAAAGATTTAGTATCTCTTGATCCTTCCATTCCTGTTTTTCTTTGATAAATACATATCTTCTCTACACTTTACTTACAAGTAACAGTTTTCATGACTTCTGCTTATGTTGAACAGATTACTTATCTATCATGGAAATGCCTTAAACAGTTTTTATTGTTTATAAATTATAAATTTATTTATCTGAAAAATTGAATATTCTCAAAAGCAAATTACATTTCATAAGGGGAAAACACATGAAAGCACATAGGGAATAATAAAACTCAACTTCATGTTTTTGCCTCTAGCTTGGGATGACGGTATGAGAATGATTCTGGTTGTTGTGGGAGCCATTTGCTTCCATGATGAGAAGTTGTTCCAGAATGAAAGAAAAATCTGCTTCTTCAAAGACATTTTAAAGCCATTAAATGAAACTAAGGATTGCTTATTCTAGACATTTTGTGATGTAAACAAAATATGGCCTAATCACCACTAGAGTTTTGTCATTGTCATTTTCATACAAACACACCTAACTTATTTGAAGGCCTGTCACTAGCTTTCAAAATTGTCTACAAGGAAAAACACAAACAGGACTCACAGAGTGATTTGAACTTAAAAACAAAAGAAAACAAAGAAAAAAGGAAAGAAAATAAATAGAAAAGTCTGAGAAAAATGTAGACTGTGTTCTTCAAGACGTGTAAATTCACTACCATATCTAAAATTTTCAAAAGCAATGAATCAACCCACTTATTCTGTTTCAACTAAGATTTAGACACATAAAGAAAATAAAAATTGTTTTATTCTTTTGTTTTACATATAAATGTGTGTGTGTGTGTGTGTCCTCATAGCAAGATAATACTCTTTTTATTATTTGCCCAATACTTTGGAAATTGTATGTATTCATGTGAGTGTAAATATATATTATTATACACCTGCTAATGCGTACTTCTGTAATAATAACGCTTGGCTCCTCAAATTAAAAACAATTCATTAGGGTAAAACTCAAGAGTAGTCTTCCAAAATTTTTAATGTTCTCTGCAATTCTCTTCAATTTTGAAAATTAAGCCAAACTAAAATAAGGCTAATGCTATTATGCTTAACTGAATGAGATTTTAAAACTGTTATAAGTAAGTGCACAGATAAATTAATTGGGGATTAAACAAAAACAGCACATTATAGAAGAAAAAAATGTGCTCTAGCTTATAGCTGAGTCATACATTGGGATAGAGAAGCCTTGCCTCATAGCACCAATAGAATGTAAAATCTTGGTGTAGAGTATTTATGTGCTTGGCTTCCTAGAAAATATTTTTTTCTTCAATTATATCCTCCCAGATTAGACACTCAATAAATTGGCAACCCAGAAATACCAGTGGAATCTCACAAGTAACCACTGACCAACAAATTATATTTTTTCCTAGTGAAAGGACAGTAAAGGAGCAGCCTCAAAAGGCAGGAATCTTCTGTACAATAACTACTTGTTACAGACAGCTCCTCAGAAAATTACCATGTCTTCACCCTCATCCACACCGACGTAAGCTTAGTTGGGGCACTGCAATTTCACCCTTCTCAGGCTATAGTGAGGTATCCCACCATCTATGGTGCTAGAGAAAGCTGAGTAGAGAGCCAGACAGCATACCTACTATGGTGACACCCACCTCTCTATTGTGCAGGAAACCCCGTGGAAATATTGGACTTTCATCTCTACCAACCAGGAAGCATATATCTTTTGCATATGTACTGGTTTTGGGGTAGAGAAAGCCAATTATATACTTGGAATCTTCAGTGTCACTCAGCTAGCCATGCCCTTCTATAGTCCCACTGGTGTAGCCCAAGACCAGTAACAGAATCCTGTTACTCCTCAGAGATCATGAAGTACCACAATAAACTTCATGCAGAACTAGGACTCTCACAGTGTTCAGTAGTAAATGGGATACCTTCTTGAAATATCAACAGAAGCAAAGCTGTAAACATGGACTTTTGTCAGCTTTACAGTAGTAAAGGGTCCCTTTTCCACATTCTTCTAGACAGTCTCATAGAAAGCAGTTAAAATATGTAAATAAGACCAAGAGTCTTTTAACATCCAATTATGCAAATGTATTTAATGTCAATTTTAAAAAGTTTAAATTGGCCTTATATTATATACTTTTTTATAACTATCACAAATGTCAAAAAGCATTGGAAGCAAAATGACAATGTAACTATTTTTTTTTTTTTTTTTTTTTTTTTTTTTTTGAGTTTATTGGTACATTTAGGGATACAGTACAGTTACATTCATTGTTGGGATCATGTACCTTTACATGGCAAGTCTTGATTCTCATTTTTTCCCCTTACCTTCTTTTCTATATATATATATATCTGCACTTAAAATATTTAATTAAAATGCTCATGATACTCAAAATGAGTGTTACAATTTTAAAATTTTCAATTAAAAATTAGTAATCATATCAAGAATAAGAAATCTCTGAAAAGGGTGAAAAAGAAATGTAGTTCATGAAAAAGCTGGTATGACAGTGTTTGAATTATCTGACAAATGTTTTAAAGTTAGACATTATAAATATGGTTGAAATGGAGAGTCTGAGAAACAAAGATACAAAGGAAAATGAAATCTATATTTCAGAACTGAAAGATACTATAAGTAAAACACAGAACTTGCTTGTTGGCCTGAATGGTAGAAAAGTGAAAAAAGAAGGGAAGTCCTCACATTTTACAGTAGAAATTACTCAATTTGAGAAATAGCAAGGACTAAAATTGACAGAGACCTGTGCAACTATGGAAAAAGATCTAACATCCACATCATCACTGCCCCCCCAAAAGAGAAGAGTAGAGCTAAAAGTGTACTTAAAGGCACTTTAAATGTCTAAAAATGCCAAAATTTAGCAAATGACATACTCCTATAGATTCAAGTGCTTGACAATCCTCATGCAAGATCAAGCCAAGAAAATATAGACCAAGAGATGGCAGTTAAAATTGTGAAAACTAAGCAAAATATCTTGATCGTTCTGACCAAAAACATCTTTCACTTATACATAAGTGAGTAAAAGGATGACAGCATATTTCTCATCAAAAATCACACAGGCAATAAAGAAAAAAGAGTTTTTCAATTACTCAAAGAAGCCATTAATTCGGACTTCTACATACACAAAAATATTCTTCAGGAATAAAAAGAATTCAAGACATTTTCAGATTAAGAAAAACAAAGAAAGTTTATCAGTAATAGAACTATTCCAAAATAATAGCTAAATTATGTTATCTAATCACAAAAGTTATGAAAGTACAAGGTATCCCGGAAATTTAGTAAAGAAGAAAATACACAGAAAACAACAAAGTAGATAAATAGAACAGAATTTTCTTCTACTTTTAAGAAATCTATATTATGTTTCACTTCTGAACCAAGAAGTTATTACTGGCTGATGTGTTTTTAAATACAAATAGAAGAAATATAAACGGTTAAGGAGGAACTTACTGGTTAAGACCTGTGCTCAACATGACAGGGAAGAAGATGCTAAGACATCCTTTGAAGTTCTTGCTTCAGATGAGGTTCTGCAGAGAAAAATTACAAGCAAATTGTTAAACAGGGCCAAAGACCAAGTGGTGTGGTGCTGTTCTAGGTGAATTAGAGTAATTTTTACTGGTTATAACCTAATTATAACACTACATTATTCACCCCGATGATGTTTTGGTCCACTATCTTTGAATATGCCATGTAAGAGAAACCGTCCCCTTGGTCTGACCATGCTCAGGAATGCGTCCACATCTACATGGGATAACCATTCCTTCCAATACGACTATACATAAGTTTTTCCCCATTACAGTTCCTTTTGTCCCTTAGTTTGGAGAGATACTGCTTTTGGAGTTATCTTCTGTGCTCTTTAGCTGTGTAAAGATTTCGTTGCTCTTTTATCTCCTAGCTGTGCTTATCAGCTTGGTGTTCACCCGTGGAGAACCCACTGTACTAAGCTATACAAGGATTTAAGATATTTATATTGTAAAAATAAAGGGTAAATATATGTAAAGAGAAGTATGATTTTTCCTCTGTATGGTGGTGGAGGCTCTACAGTATTTCAGGGATGTCACACCATTTTCTGCAATTAATTATTATTGCTCATGCTGTTGTTATTATTGTTTACAAATTTGGACTTGCTACAGTTGTCCAGTGAAAACCTATGCCTGACAATAGAGTACTAGCTGAGTACTAGGTGATCTTAGCAATCTTAGAATATTAGCTGAATTTAGCAGCCGCCTCCTTCAGATTTCCAGGCCAGAAATGTCCTAAAGCATTGGTTCATTAAAAATAGTTTACGTACACAACAAAAGACTTTAACTGTATTTATTCACAATTCAATGTGCTTGTTCTTCCAAGGGATGCCTCTAAAACCTTACTACCAATTAAGCAATGTAAAAAAGATTGATTCATACTTATAGACAACCTTTTTTTTTTTCATTCCTATATAGGCTGGAAATAGACATCTGTGGCATCTTGTTGATTATCTTCTAATGAATACTGCAGAAAGGAAAAACTGTGTCTAGAAATCTCATAATTTTGAAGGATCGGGGTATATACCATATCTTGGGAAGAAGCAAATACTTTGAATGATGCAAAACTTAAAAATGGTGTGGAGAAGATTGGGTGAAAATAGCTTATGGGGTTTTTTTCGTTTTTGTTTTTCTTTTGGGGGGTAAAAATAGTTTTGATAAAACAACTGAAGTGGACACAGAGCCTAAAAATTTAGGCACTTAGAGCATGTTTGTCACACACAAAAAAATCCTATTGCAAAAGTAATGATCAAAATCGGGAAGAAAGAATAGTCATCCCGTGAACTTCAGTTATCCCCCAACAGTTTTTCCAGGGCTTGCTCAATGGGACTGTTATTAGAGTGGGTACTATAACATCAATTATAAAGATGTTAATATTTTATATCATTGGAGTCACCTTATTTAAGCTGACTCCTTCTGCTGAATTCACAGAAAGCTTTGTTGTGTCAATTATCTTTGAACACTATTATTAGTTAGAATAGCAAAGTGATCCATCCAGAAGAGCCATTTATGGTACACTGAATTTTTCTTTTCTGCCTTCTGTTCCTATACATATACAAACACCAATATATTTTATTAAATAGGAAATATCCCACAAAGTTTTTCCCATAAAAATTTTCTCATGTCACTCAAAACAATCAGTCCCCCCAAAAATAAAGACCCGATTCAAAAATGGGCATCCGAAATGAACAGACATTTCTCATACAAAGAAGTAAAAGCAGCAAGAAAATATATGAAAAAATGTTCCACATCACAGGTCATTCGAGAGATGCAGATGAAAACAACACTGAGATTCCACCTCACCCCACAAAGAATGGCTGCTATCAAGAAATCACACAATAACAAATGTTGGCGGGGTTGTGGGGAGAAAGGAACCCTCCTCCATTGCTGGTGGGAGTGCAGACTAGTGCAACCACTATGGAAATCAATATGGAGATACCTCAAAGAGATTGGACTGGAGGTTCCATTTGACCCAGCCATCCCTCTGCTGGGTATCCTTCCAAGAGAACTAAAAGAATCATATCACAGAGAAGTATGTGCACCCATGTTTATAGCAGCACAGTTTGTAATAGCTAAATCTTGGAAACAACCTATTTGCCCATCCGTTGGAAACTGGATAAAGAAGTTGTGGTTTTTCTATAAAATGGAATATTACTCAGCCATACAGAGCGAGAGAATAGATTCATTCATAGGAAAATGGATACATATTGAAGATATACTCCTAAGTGAAATAAATAAGTCACACATATGTAAATACCAAATAGTTTCCCTGGTGTGAATATTCTGCAACAATGCATAAGATTCTAATAAGATTACTGACATTTAGAAATTTGAAGAAAGGAGCTAAAGGTGTAGGGAAGGTGTGATGCGTAGGGGAAGAACAAAAAGGGAAATGAAAAAAATGTGAGAGAATGAAAAGATGAAAATAAAGTGTTTGTAGATGGGGAGGGGAGGAGGGGGTGAAGGGAGGGCAGAGGTAAGAGGAAAAAATGAGAATCAAGACTTGCCATGTAAAGGTACATGATCCCAACAATGAATGTAACTGTACTGTATCCCTAAAATGTACCGATAAACTCAATAAAATTAAAAAAAAATTTTCTCATGTCAAAGAAACTTATTTTAGAATTTAAAAACAATTAAAATTTCATTTTAATAATTTCTTACCTTTCAATATCTTTGTGTGTCCTTTGTTGTCCAAACCATACCAGAAACCTACTGAGCCAGAAGAAATCTTAGAAACCATGCCTGCAAGGATCCACTTGAATGGACCCAGAGCAAAATTTTGGAAAGAAAAGATTTGACAGAAAACAGACTTATTATTGTCACAATGACCCATTCTTAAAACTTTTAATTCTGTCCTTCCTAGACAGAGTGGTATTGCTGTATTTTAGAATTGAGAGTAATAAATGTTTTACCAAGCATTGCAAAAATTATTTCAGAGTTTCATTGAGTGGCAAGCTAAAACCGGTATCTGGTCACTTCGGTCATTTCATACTGTTACAGCAGACACCTCTGTGCTTTGAAAGAGCAAAAGTAACTATCTAGTGTAATAGGCATACTTTTCCTACTCTTCAAGTAACTAAGGTAATTATCAAGTGTAACAAGTATACTCCTTCTATTCTCCAGGGATTTTTTTTTTTCTTTAACACTTTCTTTGCTTCAGTGAACCTCCTATTCACTTTTCCAATAAATTCACTAGTGAAAATTAGTCAAATACAGTTTCTATAGCTTGCCATTATGTGATTTTAACTTATGGATGCATACTTGAATCAAATAGCTTGTTTCCACTGTTTCTATATTTGTGAAAGGAACAATGACAACTTGCAATCCTTTCAAATGTGGAACTTTATTACTCATTACCTATTACAGCTTCTACATTACTTATTTATTTATTGAAGGCTAAAAATGTCTGTTTCTTAGACCCATCTATATTTGTTTCCACATGTGACCTTACTTCCAGCAAATAGCCATCTTTCCTTGACATAGAAGGCACAAATGAACAAGTTTTGAACTCTTATTAAAAAGAAGATCAGGATGTGGGAAGGAGATACTTGCTTTTCCTAGAACAAAAGACCTTAACTGTTCTTGGACAATCAACCTCACTGACAGTCAGCCAGTACTGATGCTGTCATACTTTGCTGATTCAAAACCAAATGCATTTAATGCCAAATATTAGAAGAGAAGGCAAAAATATATTTATATAAATCAAAGAAAATCATTAAAAACATTTCACTATCAACTTCCTATAGATACAGGCACAAAAAGTGTATACACAGATTACAATGAAGATCAGAAGATGTTTTACAAATAAATGCCAATTGTTTTCTTGCCCGATAAGAATCACTCTTGGTTATAGTTGAATACATATCCCACATGTATTAGTCTTTGTTGCATTCAAGTTATCCTAAAGCAGTCCTAGAAAAATCTGTAAATATTTCTATTCTAAAAAGTTAAGCTTGAGAAAATTCTGCTCTCTATAGCCAAAAGTGTTGACCAACATACTAATGGTTACAAGATATTTTT
Organism: Fukomys damarensis; assembly: GCF_012274545.1. Taxonomy (NCBI): domain Eukaryota; kingdom Metazoa; phylum Chordata; class Mammalia; order Rodentia; family Bathyergidae; genus Fukomys; species Fukomys damarensis. The sequence goes on from NW_022900918.1 coordinate 3,673,570, forward strand.
GCAAGAAAAATAAGCTATAATAAATTAGAATATTTCTAACCCAAAGTTTCAAGGAGGTGAACATGTAGTTAAAATACTTTGAAGAAGCAGTTAACATCTCTGGTATGTAACGGTGGAACATTATATAAATTATTAACCATAGTTACTGTGTAAAATGCCTTTATGTAATTAATCAATTAATTAATTGATTTTTAAGGTGCTGGAATCAAAACTCATTGCCTTGCGCATGCTAGGCAAGTGCTATACAGCTGAGCTACATTTCCAACCGGTTCTTATAAATTAAATTTTTTTTCTTATAAATTAAAATTTTTCTTAAAATTTTTGAACGAAATGGATGTGAGATAGGCGCTTCTCAATTTGATGGGAAGCTTAAAAATTACTCAAGGAGGAGCGGGCTGTGGAGCACCGGAAGAGCTCATCCCAGAGTTTGCGTAGCTGGACGTGAGTGAGTCCTAGCGCTCAGCCCGGGTCTGCAGAAGAAACCGCCTCATCTAGGGAGCTTCGTCCCTGGACGCCAGTTGGGATTCTCTGGCAGGATGTGAGGGCCTGGGCGCCAGCGCTCAGACCGAGCCGTTGGAGGCCAGGCGGCTGAGGGCAGGGAAACCTCCATGTCCTTCCCTGCACTGCAGTGAGGTTGAAGACTCCCTGACTCTGCTAGTTCAAGTACCCGGGGTTCAGCCAAAAGGCCTTGGAGGAGATCTGAACCCCTCCAATACAAATTGAATTTCTCCTCCTAAGATTTAGCATATTCCTTCCACTTGCAGTTCGCTCCAAAGAACTTAAGAGTACCAAAAAACCCGAGAATAGCATTTCTTCAGAAATGCAGTGGTAGTGCTGGACAAATCTCCAGGGAGCCGTGGACATTGGTAAGAGTGGTTCTACTGTTTAAAAAGCGGTTCTTCGGAGGAAAGGTTATTTGTCAGTGAAGAAAATGTTAATGAGTTTCTTAAAGAGGTCCTGAACCTTCCATTCAAACAGAAAGCACCCCCAACCCCACCGGTAATTGAAGTTCTTCAGGTTACTGATGAGAAGATTCAAATCAATGCAAAGTTACAAGAATGTAGTAATCCTGATCAGCTTCAAGGAAAGGAAAAAAGAATCAGTGAAGGATGTCTTCTAACTAAAAATGAAAATATAGAACATCTTAACACTTCTACAATTGATTCTGATTCATACAGCAGTTAAAGAACCAGAAATACATATTTGCGATTCAGTTGCAGGCTTACAAGAGCCTCTTGATATTTCTCAAACCCAGCTAGGAAGATCTCAGCCACCTGAGGCAAAAATGGAACTTCAATTTGTAAAAGAAAAAAGTGCTACTTATTCAAATGAGGAAGATAATTTAACTTTTTTTCATAACTGAAGACAAATGGATGGAGGTCACCAGTCTTCACCACTGGACAAAATTGTAATTCACAATACAACTGATTTTGATAGCATAAAAGAAATCAATATGCAGAATGGTAGTATGCAGATTATTAAAGATCATGTGACTCATTATGCACTCAGTTTTCTGAATTCTTTGCTGCATGTTTTGGATTAATTCAATGTAATATTGGAATTTGAACGTTAAAAATTAAAAATTGGGGGACCTAAAATAGTTTAAAATGAAAAGTAGTCAAAAAAAATATTTGCAATTTTAATTCCAGTGGGGAAATGAGATGTTTTTCTTTAGAATTTAAATAAAGTTTCCTTAATTGTATAAATATTAGTTTTGTGATTACTCTGATAGAGGTTTTTTTTTTTCCTAGTGGACAATAAAACGTTATTTTAGTACAGCCTGTGTTTACTGACTGCTGATGTTGATTTCTGCTTCTTTTGTTTACCATTACTTTAATAAAGTTTCAAAATAAAAAAAAAATTACTGAAATTATTGCTTAAGTTAATGGTCACAGAATCATTAGGTTTCTTCCTGTAGTAGCAGAGTTCTAGTAATCGACTGTCATATACAGAGTCTGAGTGAGTGACACTGAAATATCAAAAGCATACACAACAATTCCAGAGTTTTTATTTGAAAACCAGATATTGTTTAGGAAAGAGTGGGAAATTAAGCAATATATTGAAGATATTCAAACTCTGAATGCTCCCAAAGTACACACTGCACTTCTTTACCAGTGGAAATAGCCCTTCCTCTAATATCAGATGATTCTTTGGTTGACAACCATGTAATGGTCACACTAGAGAATAGTTATCCTAAAAGCAATATCAATTTTCTTCATAATACCACTCTATATTGCCTTCAGACGGTAATTGTACTTGGATACACAGTAGAATTACCAATAGAAGTTTGTAATATCTTGGTGTTCAGACCAATTTTACCTCATTCTCTGAGGGTGGGAGCCAAGCATATAAAGATCTGCAAGAGAGGAATTTACACATAAAGGTGTGTTAGCTACTTTACTGTGACTCTCAGTTGAGTAAGGCAAAGGATGAACAAAAGAGAATAATAAAAGATGAATAAAAGGAGATATGGGAATGGATCTCTTGCAAATTGGAAGGGATTCAAGAGATGAGAGATGAGGAGTGAGAAGGGAACGGATAATAAATAGACTAAAGATAAGCCCTGTACCTAACAACCTCAATGAATGCAATCCCATCAACATGAGATAAGAGATAATATTCACAAGAATGAAAGTGGAGAAAGGGTAATTAAAGGAGGAGAGAGAAGGGGAAGGAAAAGGGATCTGAAAAAGAAACAAGTTGTATTATGTACATACACCCACTCCCTAAGGTGACTGTAATTGTTTGTAGTGCAAATGTGTGCTAATAAAAAATAACATATAAATCAAATAAATGGGGAGATACAGATGTCAAGTTGCTAAGTTAACTATCACATTGATAAAATCTTCATTTTCTTACCAATTGGAGTGGGTTGCTATGGTTTTGTCATCTTTCTCAAGTCATACAATTTGGCACACTCACTAGCTGTCCATCATGAAGAGGCAAAAGGTATGTGCATAGTGCCAGTCTCATCAAGTTATAGAAACATTTCTTTTCCTTTTTTCCTATTTCATACTCCCAATTCTACCATTTGAACCTTATTTACACTTTCAGATTTTCACATCAGAGAAACTATTCGGTATTTACTCAAGTGTGTCCTATTTATTTCACTTAAGAGTATAACCTCAGTGTGCATCCATTTAGCTATAAATGTTTCTGGTTATAGAAACAAAACCAATGGAGTAACATTAGAATAAATTATCCAGCATATACCGAAAGACTCCTAGGGAGTTATGTAAGATTAGATGATGAAGGAGGAAACAATAAGCCCAGTTCACACACATATTTTCAAGAGCTTCAAGTGGGCTCTGCCCTGACTCTGCTCAACGATGTTCATAAAATATAATAGGAAGAAAATAATGTCAATAGAAAAAGTGTTAACAAAAAAACAAGGTCTTGCTATGTAGTTTAAGCTGGCCTGGAACTCACTATGCAGTCCAGGATGGACTGAACTCAGAGCAATCCTCCTGCCTCAGTCTCCTGAGAGCTGGGATTACAGGTGTGCATCACCACACCCAGCTTAAATAAAGGTTTGAGGAAAAAAATATTCAGTGTATTCAAAAGGGCGAGTAGTATATCTGTTGTTCATAACTTCTATAGAGAAGAGTTAAAGATATAAATGTATATTATAAAATATAAATCCTCATGCAATTGTAATGATTCCATTTCATAGCTTTGTGTTAAGCATAAGACAACTGAATAAGGACATTTGGAAGAGTTTTGTAGATAAAGCTATAAAAGTGGAACCAAGGTTTGAAAACTTGTTTCATTTTAAAGCAATTTTCACAGAAAAATTATTTCTTTTGAATAAAAATTTCTCTGAAAGTATTAGTAATTCAAATTTTCTCCCCAACATAGTGATTATTCAATGAAATTTTTAAAAAGTGGCTTGTCTTATATTGACAAGAAAGGCAGTCATATGTTGGATTTCTAAAATGTATGTTTTTCTCTGTGTGGTGGATTAACCAGTCATAAACCTGAGTGTAAGCACTCAGCTCAGCTGAGTCATTGTGGTTCTGGACTTGGAAGACCCACTTGAGATTTGTTTCCAGTGGAATATTCAGAGTGCAGTTGATTTCCCTGAGAATCTTGCCTCAGCTGGTTTTCCTGATAGAAATTCAGGTGTTTTCAGAGGAGGAGGTCAGGTCCTCTCTGTCACCCTGGGAATGGCTGCTGTTCTCCTCAGTTTCCTTGAGAATCACCTCCTGGCTCCAGCGCAGATCCCTCAGTCTGGTGGCACAGATCCTTCACCCCACTGGAACAGTCTTTTCTAGCTTACACTACTGGTCTTTGGGCATTCCCGGGGCAGATCCTTGATTCGGACTTACCTGAGACATTGCCATGGGCCCCAGGCCTCCGACTGGACTCAGTGGAACATTGCTGTGGGATCCAAGCCCTTGGCTGGATTCTTTAGATCTTAGCACAGATATAGATCTCTTGCTTTCCTCTATAGTTGACCTTTTGGGTGAATATTATAAATTAATCCTGTAAATCGTGTGCCTTATAATAAATCTATTTCCTTGCAAAACCTGACCACATGACACCTCAACTATTACTGGGCTATTTGCTGCTATAGTGATACTTCTAGCATCAAACTTCAGTACAGAGTCCCAGAATAAGGCACTGTACTCTATGGGAATATGCCAGCCACTTAGTAGCAGAGCAATTGCAATAGCATTTGCCATCACAATGAGTAGGCCAAAAATAAACACATTGCTGGATGAAAATTTTCCTTCTCTTAGCATGTTTATGTCAGCAATGTTATACAAAGACTTGGGCTTTACTTTCTGTCGTACTGTCACACACGATATTTTTTTCTGATCAAATATACAGTTTCATTACAAAAGTAAGACAAATGCAATAACCTTTTATGTGGTTAATCGGTCTTTTTGGATAGGTTCTTTCCCCTATATCAGATGAAAAGACCAAGCAGAACAGTTGAGTGATGTGCGAAAATGTCAACTAAGAGCGACACTCCAGAAAATGTTGCCTTAGGTGATAAAGCCAACCTAGTGTAATCTGGGAGGCACTCGTGCTGTTTCTCTCATTTATGTGTATTGCAGGGCAATTAATCCTTTGACTACCTAGAAAGGGTGATGGCGAGGGCTGCAGAAAAAAAAAAAAGACTGCAAAGGTTTGTGTAATTGCAAAGCATATGAGGGGCTGGGATGTCAGTGCCTCTGAACAGGCAAAGACAAAGACATACTGAGCTTGCCACTAGTTATTGGGTTCGCAGGGAGTATCGGATGCCTCAGAGGGCAGTGATAATCCTAAATTGAGGAGGCTCTTATAAGCAGATAAAGTATCAGATGACTTGAAGGGTGACAGTAATCCTATGACAATGAGGACCTTAGGTCTATGAGATGTTTCTGTTGATTAGACAGTGCGATGAGCAGAATGTTCCTCCAACAGGAGGTGGGATGAGTTAAACTCATAAAGAATTTGTCCCTTCCCAGGTGAAACCTTTCTCTTTTTTTTTTCTTTGAATCTCCATACTGATATCTACAAAGGTTCTATTATTTTACATTCCCACTAAAATGCTGAAGAGGTTTCTTTCACAAGAAAAGACATAAAAATGGCCAAGGAGTATATGAAAATAAGCTCTATATCGTTAGTACATCTGCTATTCTGTGTCTACTGCAGTATTGGTCTCAATAGTTAACATATAGAATCAACTGTGCATCTAAAGAGGAAAGGATAAATAAAATGGCCAACCCTGCCATTTATGAAAACATAGATGATCCTGGAAGAAATTATGTGGATGGAAATAAGTTAGAAGATGAAAGAAAAATTGTACATGGAATTCTTAAAAGCTCAACTCCCAAGGACTGAGTGGTAGTTGCATAGGATGATGTTAGCCAGGGCATAAAAAAACTTCAGTTAGACAACCAGAAAAGGCTCAGGAAGTCTCTTTTAAAACAGCGTGATTACAGTCAACAACAATGTATTGTATACTTTAAAATTTTGAAGAAAGATTTTGAATGTTCTTACTAAAAAGGTTAAATTTTAAATAATTGCATAAAAAAACTTCAGTTAGACAACCAGAAAAGGCTCAGGAAGTCTCTTTTAAAACAGCGTGATTACAGTCAACAACAATGTATTGTATACTTTAAAATTTTGAAGAAAGATTTTGAATGTTCTTACTAAAAAGGTTAAATATTTTAAATAATTCATATGTCACTTAATTTCATTTATACATTCCAAAATAGGTACATATTGTACATGTTTAATGCATAAAACTTATAAATTAATTAAATGAAAAATAAAAAACACTTCAAATCAACTATTTTGCATATATGTATACACGTATAAAATATATTAGTTTGCAAAACTTAGAGCATAGAAGATACTTTAAACATTCTATAATATAACTCACATTTTTCTTAGTACAAGACTTTGAAATATCTTTAATGTTATGTTGCTAAAAATTATGACTTTTGAACACTTCTAACCAATTACAAAACTGAACTCTAACTTTGAAGCATGATCTTAATTTGAACAGGCAAAATTGAAGAAAAATATTTGAACTGTATGCAATATTTACTGAGAATATAATTTATTCTGTTTAATATGTTTTAAAGTGAATCCTACTACCCAATGAGGACCAATTCCCAATTTACCTCAAGATCCCAAATCATAGAAAAACCACTTTAACCATAACTTTTGCCTAAGAGTCACTAAATCACCAGAATTCCTGGTTCACATTTTGATTTTGAAATCATCTGAAGTAAATGGAATCCTCATGACATTCAAAGATAGAAACTAATATCTTTCCCTGACTTCATTTATTGTCATCTCCCAAAGATTTTTGTATTTCAGTGCAGTTTGAAGTAAGTAGCTACTTTCTTCCTTTTTTGTCTTTCCAATTCCAAGGTGTTATTGTTTTGGGGTTTTTTTGTTTTTTTGTTTTGTGTGCATGTGGTGTTTTATTTTGTTTTGTTTTGTACCAAGGATCGAATTTGGGATATTGCGCTTGCAAGGTAGGTGGTGGTGTTTTCTTTTTCACATTCTTGGATTCTTGTTATAACTCCAAAACCTTAGATACCTATTTTCTTTCCTCATTATAATTTTATTGAATTGCTAAACTGCTATACTCTTTTGCCATTGCCAAAGTGCCATGTAAAATAAGAATGTAGAGAAAAGCATATTTTACAGAAGAACTGGGATAATTGAAAATATAACTACAGAGTTAGGAAGCTAACCTAAGCCCTTGTGATAACCATATGTCTCAGTGGTTTTAGATAAACCATGGCTCCCTTCTTAGTTCTACAAGTCAGTGAGTCTACTGGATGGCACTTTACCTGGAACTAATTCTGAGAACAAGTCTCCATTTATATTTTGCTCTGATTCCTGATGGAGCAGCCATGCTGCATACCATTTACTATGTCATACAGGGAATCACCCTAATTTTGCTGCTTAAAAAGCAATCCAAGTATGGAAGTTGATTTTAAAAATATTTTATGGTAATGAGAGTAGAGATACACAACCATCCGTGTTTCTGGTGAAGTGACATATCTTTAAGTCAGGAAGATTGGAAATGTAGTTTTTATGTGTCTGCAGGGGAAGAACAAACTAGCTTGGTAAAACTGTAGTTAGTTTGTATCATTGAATATAATCATAGAAAACACTTGAAAAAGTAAGAAGCTAACTATTAAATAACACTGTTTTGTCTGTTATGTCTTTCTATATAATACAAGACGTCACTAGGTAAGGCTATCATGAACTCGGGCTTTCATGAACTTTATATTTCTGGCAAATTGCTCTCTTTATCTTCATTCCATCCCTCCGACATGAGCAGCCATTTGAAAAACTCATGTATCTCTTGCAAAGTAATTTTGCTTAAAATTCTCCCATCTACACTCCTTATAAGTATGTCTTGTTTAATTAAACAGAAGCATCTTTTTCGAAAGCAAAAAAGAAATTCTCTGTACTAGAGAATTTTCTGTCCCTCTCTACTAACCAGTTCAAAATGTAAATAGCTTTAAAACGAATAAGTGTTCTTCTTGTCAAAGAATCTTTCAAAAACTGTATACCTCCATTTCACATGGTAAAAACTGTCATCAACAGTAAGAGATGGGCTGCCAAATGAGACGCATTGATAGAATGACAACTCATTGCACTGTGCCTGGCATTCCGATATGCTGTGTGACTCAACGAGACACTACATGCAAGTGCCGTGTCACAAAACACATGCTCAATTCTTCCTAAAACATCTCTTCTTTCCACAACCCTCACTTTCAGCCTTTTCTCTTCCTTCTACTTCTCCCAACACACTATTATTTTGTTGACTTTTTCAACCCATCACTTATTACCTTCGCTGGCATTCTACCTATATGTAAGGGTTCTGAATATCTAAGAACAATGAGAACAGTGGCTATGCATGAGAAACTACTTCCCTGAATTTTATTATCATTTAGGATAAGGTAACTACTTCAAAAAATAGTTTTTGTATGACTATTTCCTAAATACATTCGCTTCTCTGACTTATTTTGTTGTTGTTGTTGCTGGAGTAGTAACATGTACTAGAAATATACTCCCAGTGTGGTTTATTAGGCAATGAAATTACTTCCATAAATTATTATAGCACAATTCTTCTGACAGGTGAGCAGCCTAATTGCTTTTCATCACTGCTATATGCTGGTCCAGAAACAAAGGGTAGTATCTGTAATTTAATATTTTCTAGTAATTATAATTTTCACAATGCCTACTTCAAATAAAAAATTCAATTTATTTTATCTAATGTGGTCACAGGACGTTATATAATAGTGGCTAGAAATTATTCTTTCTGCTTTCTCCTATATTTGCTTAGTAAATGTTTGTGAAAACATAAAATACTGCTGTTTCATTGCAATAGCAATAGTACAGACTTGGGAGTGCTGAAATAAATCTATAAACCACTGCTTATAACCAACTGTGGCAACAATACCCCCAAGTCTATATAAAGGACAGCTCAAATTGTCATCATTTGTTCTATGAAGACCCCATGTAATAGTAAAACCTTACTCTTCTTTTAGCTTTAGAGAAATTTCTACTTCTATCTTGGGGGACAATCTCCTGTTCTAGTCCAACACTAATCATGAACATGTTAAGCCTACTTACACAACCGCTCAATTCTGGAAATAAAAAAAAAGTTTCAAAAAAGCATATTTGCACTGGATAACAAGAAAGCAAAAACAGTGTCTCTTAGATTTCAAAGACCTTTTCAAACGATGAAATGAACGCTGTAGCACCTATTGCAAATGTTCACTCACAAGGAGGCTGAGCAAATGAAACTAAAGTTTGTGGAACAAAAACTCAGCTGAGAAAATAAATATACTCACTAGCCAACCTTGATGAAGAGCTCAGCAGACACAAGAACTAACACTTGATGAATCAAAGTTAATAGAGCATGCAGAAAAGATGATGATTTCCTCTAACTACAAAAAAAGAGGAATTAATGACACTGTAAAATGTTCTAGTTCTACAGGAAATATTCTGATCAGGAATTGGGAAAATCAATATAAGCATTTAATTGTATGGTAATTTTAAATGATCAAGTTGATTAAACAGAAAAAAAACAAAAATAATGCATTGCATGCAATTATACATGCAAGCAAGAGAAATAAATATAAAATAATTAAAAAATATTTTGAAACAATTTTCTGAGGAATATCTCCCCATTTTAAACTGTTTCATTTTTTCCCATATAGTAGGTGACTACAGCCAAGAGGAAGAAAGCCTTTAAAAGCATAGCCCACTGTTCAGATAAACATGAACAAGCAACAACAAAAGACATCAAGGAGCTATGTAGGTCTCAGTGGTAAAGTGTGTATCAAATTTGCATGCATCCCTGGGTTTGATCTCAAGCACTACAAAAATAAAATAAGAGGCGCCCTCTCACTGAGATTGGCACCAGTCTCTGTAAAGCATGATATTCAACTGGATATTCTGTCCATATTTATGTCAGCTGAAGTCAAGTTCAGTTTAAGCCCTAAACCTCTTCCTAACTTGGTGAGACCATCTCCAATCTCAGCATTCATATTTCCTGTCTCCTGACCCTTTGAACTAATTCCATCATGCCCCACTTAGTTATGCATAGCGATCCAATAAAAATTTCAGGATGCTCAGGTCATTTCTCAACCCCTAATGCCAATTCTATTTATGCACTACTTACAACGTCTCACAACTAAAATTCTTGCCTACATCTTCTGAAACTCATGCTCCTAAGCAAACTCTTCTTTTCTTCCCACCTTATTTTTTTCCCTTGAGTTAACTGAAAACTAGCTTCCTCTGATCATACTGCTCCTCCTCAAACCATTTCAACAGATACCTTATGATTTTTCCAAAGCTCTCATAGCTGTGGTTTGGAGATCAGTTAACTGTTATTCTTGTATTTCATTATAGCATCTAAAATATTTTCCTTTTCTCCTCCTTAAAACATCCTGCTTTGAAACTCATGTCAATCAGATTACACCTATGCAATTCCTTCAACTCCAGTTACTGAAATTCAGTTAACCCAGAAGTAATTGAGTCACTCCCTCTCATTCTTTGAAGATTTAAGCTTCAGTCTTAAATATCATTTTCTCTAGTGTTACTCATCAGAATTCTTGACTTCAATGCTACATCATTTTCATTTCAACATTTTGGGTTTTTTTTTTTTAACCTTTTCTCTTTCAGTTATCTTGTCCTTCACTCTATCTTAGACATTTTTTCCTGTGGTCTTACCTCTGACTTTGTTATTGTCAATGACTTCAGTCTAATCACAGTTTAAGAAATCTAACTGTGTAGAAATCTATTGCTTCTTCCTATCTTTCCACTTAATTTCCACCAGTATCCCAATTCTAACAATCTTTGAAATCTCTTCAATTAATCTTACAAAATTATGTACAGTCACGTACTCCCCTTTCTTCTTTTCTAGTTTACTTAATTTAAATCTATTTGCTTTTTTTCCCTCATCTACTCCATTTCCCCTCTTTTTGTCACAATCCTTTGGTTAAACAACAGCTGTGGTTAAATCATCTTCGTTTCTCCTTGACTGAACATGGCTAGAGAAGTGTCATACTTACAATGCCTGGTCTCACTCTAAATGCAGTAGGTTTTTAGTTCTCTCCAGAAGGCTCAATTTATTATTCAAGTCCATTTTTACAACTACTATCTTAGCCCTTTTCTGATGCTGAAACAAAATAATTGAGATTGGGTAGGTTACAAAGGAAAGAAATTTATTTAGTGCACAACTCTGGTGAGGACTTTATACTGTCATAAAATAATGGGAAGGTTTAAGCGCAGCTGAGCTTGCACAGAAAAAGAACAGGAAGGCATCTTCCCTTTATAACAGTACGATCTTGTGATAACTAATCCAGTCCTGTGATGATTAATTCAGTCTCAGAGGAGAACCCTAATCACTTCTCCTGGGCTCTACCTCTTGTTAGCATTGCTATACAGGAGACTAAATTTCAACATAAGTTTTTAGGCAACAAACACATCCAAACCATTGCATCGACCTTCTTAGACAATCATTTCATTCTTATTCTTCTCTTCTCAAATGTTCTATCTCTTCTTTCCCATTTTCATTTAAAATCCATGATTCTATTAAGCAACACAATTCTCATAGATACCAGCTCCAGTATGTTTGCTTGTTTGGCCCTTGCCTTCATAGTGCTTTCACTTTGAAGAGCCATGCTTATCACTTACACCAGCACTATCTCTGATTAAACAATTAAACAGAAATTGATATATATCCTCATATACATTTTTAATTTTTCTGTCTTCGGCTGGGGTGCTTTAGGCATAATTTCCATTCCAACATTCTGACACAAGCTCAGACTGAAGAGAAGTAGGGTTGTGTTTGGAATTGCCATTTTCTGTGTTATGTTTTCCTTTCTTTCCGTCTCTGAATTGGTGTTCTCTCCTACAAGTATCTCCTTAATAAATTGTTTGAAAAAACTCATCATCTAAGGATTTGCAGAAGAAAAAAATGAATAATTGAGTCAATGCCCTTGTTCTTGACTGAATAAATTACAAAAAATATGAAGAGAGTTTTACAAGCAAACAACCCCATCTGGTCATATATCTGCTCACATACTCTCAAGATTTCTCCTGTTATAGTGTACCAATTCCCATCCCATTGCTTTGTAAAGAATACTGACTTAGCAAATTTCTGTCTACTGCCTCATCAGATTTTCCCTTTCTGTACTTCATTCTACTGAGTATCTGAACTAAGATGAACAATGGCCTCCAGAAATATATACCCATATCATATTACCCAGACCCTGTGAGTATTTATTTTGAAAAAGTACCTGTGCACATAAAATTAAGATAACGGTCGTGTATGAAGTCATTCTGGCTTCCCTAGTGGGCACTACATTGAATGATATGTTTCCTTGAAGGAGGCAGAAGTGAAGGTGGAGACACAGAAGTAGGACAAAACCGTGTGACCACAAAGGAAGCAATTGAAGTGACACAGGCAAGAAGGCCAAGCAATGCCTGGAGTATCAGAATTTGGAAGAAAGAAGAGCGAATTCTTCCCAAGACTTCGGGAAGTAATATAATGCTACAGACAATTTTGCTTCTGACTTCAGCCTCCAATATAGCATAAGAATAAATTTCTGCTAATTTAGGCTTCCCAGTTTGTGGTGATTTGTTGCAGCCACTATGGGAAACTAATAAAGTCCCCAAATATACTTTTTCCATCTTATGCAAAAATGATAAACTTTATCTTAACTCGTTTTCATCTTTAGCTGCAAACATATTTTCTCTTTTCTTTTACTATGAAAATTATTGAAAGAACTTTCCCTATTAGCAGCTTCCAGTTTCCTCTTTTCTCTCATGAACCTAATCTGATCAGGTTTTTCTTTCTGTATTTCAAATCACTGAGAGAGAGAACTCTTCTTACTGATGTGACCAAAAACTTAAACTGATGGATTCTAAGCCATATTTTCACTTCTAAGCCCTTATCTCACTTGACCTAGGAACACTTTGATATAGGGGATCACTCTCTTCTCCCTTAGATAATTGATCCACTTAGCTTCAAGGTGCTTCTTCGGGTGTTTTCCTTCAGCTTTCCACTTGCTGGTTATCTTCCATCTCTTCACCTTCTATGTTTTGGATTTATCCAGGTCTTGCTTTTCACATATCCTCTTAAGTGTATATGTGTACATATCTATCACTCTATGAGTGATTTTATTTAATAATTTTGTTTTTAGAAGCAAACCATCTATGTTCTGATGAATTTTTAATTTATATTTCTATCCTATCTTCTTCACTCCAAATGCATATTAATCTACCTACTTACAACTTGTACTTGGATGTGTAATAATGATTCCAAATGGAACATATCCAAAACCAAGCCACATATTCCATGCTAATTTCTTCTTCTCCCATCATATTCCATATTTCACCACATGCCAACCTCATTCTTCCACTCATGAAGGCACAGACATTTGAATTATTATTTTTTGTCTCACATAACACCTGCTATTCAAATATATCAGAAAATGTTGTAGGGTTCATAATTAGACTATAATTGTCAATACCCTAATCCAAATTAGCAGCCTTTCTCACAGCATTTTTTTTTTGTTGTTGTTGTAGTTTGCTTGTTTTCTTTTTCTCATTTTCCGTTTTCTTCAAAATGACAGACATTGTGAACCTGATCACAGTTCAAAACATAAGCCTGTTCATATTATGTCTTTGCTCAAAACTGCAAAGAGAGTACTGAAGGATCACATATATGCCACATCCGGTGGCTCTTGTTAACATTTGCATTAGTATGGTACACTTCTCAAAAGTAATGAATCAGTATTTATACATCATATCTATTGCAGATAACAGTTTACTAAAATTTTCTAATTTTAACCTAATCTCATCACTTGAATCTAGAATTTCATCAAGGATAGCACATTACATTTAGTGCTGCATGCTCCTCTTGGCTGCAGCAATTTCTCAGACTTTATTTTCAATATTTTTATAGTTGTATATTTTGAGTAATTTTCCTCAACTGAGATTTGCCTATTTTTGTTTTTGCTTTGTTTTGCTTTTTATTGTTGTGATTGATTTTTTTTTTCCTAAAAAAATTGGGATTATATATTTTGGGGAGAAAAAAAGGTGATGTGTTATTTTCATCATATCTTACTAGTAAATACATTGAATATGCCTTATTGTTAACATAATCTTAACCATTTTTGTGAAGGTCACATTTGTCAGGTTTCTTCACCATAAACTTATTCTTATTTTCCTTTTTTCCATATTGTACTCTTGGGAAACAAGTTATTATGTTCATTCCACTTTAAGGAATGAGTTATCTTCCTCCTCCTGAAAGTTATGGATATAATTAGTCGTTTGACATTCTTTTGCATGGGACATTTTTCCTGCTGTTCCATGTATTTATTCAAACATTATTTATATCAGAATAGATTCATGAATTGTTTTTACATCTGAATTATAATAGTTAAGTTATTTTGCTTCTCAGATTGTTCCAGCTGGCCATTGGTATCTTTTTAATTTGGTTCCTTTATCTCTTTCACACCCCCCCAATAACATAAATTGTTGGTTTGTTTGTTCAATTTTCTAATAGTTCACTACTTCCAGCTCTTCATGACATAATCCACTCATTTTGTAAATTTTTTTTTAATCAGTTCTTGTAACAGACATTTCTCCCAAGGGCCCTGGTTCCTATTTATTTATTTATTTATTTTTGTTCTCTTTTTAAGACAGACAATTATTATGTGTGCCATTGCTGTTTCTATGTTGTTGCTAACACATACACATAAACATTTTTACATATTTCAGTATGTAATCATGTTTATAAGAAGCTAAACAAGTCTATAAGATGATATGTCTGATTGTAATTCATTGTTCCATGGATTACTCTTTTCTCCTCCACTTGCTTCTCTGTAAATTTTCATGCCAAAAATCAGAAACCTGATCCTACCTCTTGCAGTCCACTTGCTGAAATGTTCAATTGGAGTTGATAACTTATATTCCTGAGGAAAATATATGTAACTAACAGTTCACAAAATTTATTATGTCCACAGATTTTTCTGTTCATTTTAAAGATTCCGTGCTTTTTCAATATGACAACAGTCAATCAGTGAGAAAGGTTCTCCTATAACTTGCAGTTAGGGTATTTCATAAAATCTCAAAAAAAAATCTATTTGTCATATTTTGAATTTAATCTTAAGATTACTAACCACATAAATGATTTTGTTTAGATGTATACTCATTAAAGTTTACTCTTTATGCTGTAAATTTATATAAATATGACAAAAAGTCATGTGTCCACTATTCTGTAGTATGGTATTTAGACCAATTTTTTAGCCTAGTAAAGCAGGCGGCGGAACCACTGAGCTAAATCCCTGGCTCTTTCTTTCTCTTCTTTTCAGACCAGTGTTCCATTGAATGAATGTAGAACACCAAATGCAACTCTTTTATGTCATTCTCTTAACAGTGAAAAACATAGCAGTATTTTCCAGAACATTTTTTATATTAATGGAATATAATTTTTCAATATTTTCTTTCATAGCATGGTCTTTTGGTACTGCATCTAATAGCTTTCATCAATACAAGATCATGTAGATTTTGTTGTATGTTTAATGACAGAAAATGTATAGGTTTAGATTTTTTTTCTTTGTATTCAGTTTATTGGTACAATCTAGGTATACAATACAGTTACATTCATTATTGGGATCCTGTATCATGATTTACATGATAGGTCTTGATTCTCATTTTTTCCCCTTGTCCCTGCCCTCCCTTTACCCCTCCTCCTCTCCCCATTTACAAACACTTTATTTCCATTTTTTCAGTTTCTTATATTTTTTTCCTCTCCCTTATTACCTTTCCCCCACCCTTCCCACTTTCCCTACACCTTTAACCCTTTACTTCCTATTTCACATTATGAATTATCTCATTAGGATCTTGTGTACTATTATAGTTTTTCACACCAGAGAAACTATTCAGTATTTCAGTTAAAGAAATCTCTGTATGAACATTAAAAATAGGGAATCCTAAAACAAAACTAAAAAGGAAAGTAAAAGAGAAAAGGCAATGATGTAAGATTAAAATAATCCTTAATTTTAAAATGAAAATGGTCCCTGAACATATTTAAATTGTTTCTTGCTCTTCTAGTCTTATCTTATTCTTTTTTTTCATTATTTAGAGAATACTTTATTAGTTTCTGTAATCAAACCCATGTAGATATGACCTTATATATTTAATACAGAGCATTAACCCTGTAAAAATGGAAAAAAATTAACATTTCTAGACCAATATGGCTGTCAATTTCTGTACAATGCCAACTCAAGACTGTAAATTGAGAAAACTTTTCCAAAGTTGAAAGCACTGTTAAAGTTTCCAAAAATTCAAATTATATATGTATGTGTGTGTATATATATAAATATATATATATATGTGTGTGTGTGTGTGTGTGAGTGTGTGTGTGTGTGTATTTATATAAAAAGACCACTAATAGCAGTATGTTATGCATCAATAGCAGCAATACCTTTTCCATGTTCTGCAATCATCTGAACAAAATTATAGACATTCAGCACATTCCATTAAAAAAAAAAAACCAAAAAGCAAAGAAAAGAATAATACCCAGAAAACAGCAAAGTTCTGTTGCTGTTGTGATACCTGGCACCATTATTTTTATTAGCAACTTAATCATCATCTGGAAAGAGAAAATTCTAGAGTAATATTAAAAATAGCTCTGATAAAGCACAGTCACTGCTACATATCATAAAGCAAGTAGAAGATATTTTACATTCACAGAGGTATGATACAGTACCGTCCTGTATCAATAATAATAGAATCAGCTTTGGTTTGAAATTTACTTTGTCTGCAAATAAGATTGCTATCCCTGCTTTTTTTTGGGGGGGCTCCTGTCACATGGAGAATTGTTTTCCATCCTTTCACTTTCTGTCTATGAGCTACTTTTTGTATTAGGTGTGTTTCTTACATACATCATATTGTTGGAATCCATAAAACAGATTCAAACAAATATCCAGGAGATCAAACACTCCATTGAAAGTGTATGCAACAGAATAAAAGAATGTGAAGATAGACTCTCAGATATAGAACATAAGATTGCAGTCAATTACTGTGAAAAGAGAGGTCTCTTAAAAGCAGTAAGGGATCATGAGAAATTGATCCAACAACTTCTAGATGATGTAAAGAAGAATAACATAAGACTGATAGGAATCCATGAAGTAGCAGGAGAAAATACAAATGACTTAAAAAAGCTGTTCACAGAATTAATGACAGTAAACTTCCCAAACAGAGGGGAAGAATTTGAGATTCAGATAAGTGAGGCATATCAGACCCCAACTAGCCACAATCAAAAAAAATCTACACCTAGACATATAATAATCAAGATCCCAGAAACCCAACAGAAGAACAAAATACTACAAGCAGTAAGAGAAAAGAAACAAATCACATGCAAAGGAAAGCCCATCAGAATCAAAGCAGACTTTTCAACACAAACCCTTGGGGTGAGATATTTCAAGTACTAAAAGAGAACAACCTCCAAACTAGACTGATGTATCCTGCAAAACTCTCTTTCAAAATGGATGGGGAAATAAGATACTTCCATGACAAAGAACACCTGAGAAACTACATAAATACCAAACCAGTACTACAAGCAATTCTAAACAAGATCCTAGAAAAAGACAATGAAGGAAAAAACACCATGAGACCCAACACAGCAAATCAAATAGGCAAGGCAAGAAACTAAAAGGAGAAGGTGAAAAAGTAAAAAGAGTCAATAAAAGGCCAATAACATGACAATAATAAGTCAGTACATATCAGTTATAACCATCAACATCAATGGCCTCAACTCACCAATCAAGGGAAATAGACTGGAAAAATGGAATAAGAAGTAGATTTTTACATTTAAGTCTGATTCATTTTGACTTAAATATTGTAAAACATATAAGCTTGTTTCTATATTCAATTAGGGATATACATATGACCAATCTTTTCAACACTTTTTGCAGAAAAGACTTTCATTTCTCCATTAAATTGCCTTTGTTCTGTTGTCAAAGTCCTATAGATAATATTTGTGTCAGCCTCTCTGAAGTTTTGTTATGTTCCATTGATAATTTAGTTGGAAAATATCCCCCATGCTTTAAATTTCTGAAGCATATATTGAAGAATTGGTATTATGTGTTCTTGGATAGTTAGTAGAACTCACCTTGTAAAGCCATATGGACTGGAGTGGGTAAAGATGTACTAATCTCTTTCCAGTGAGGAGTAAGTATATTTGGCAGAAGTGTACCTTTATCTAACATGTTGTATGCAGAGGCCATGAGATATATTCAACAGCAATTGTTCTTGCCATCATCTAGCAAAATAATGCACATGGCAACCAGAGTGGAGTCCCTGGAGATGAAGCTCAAAGAGAGGTGCTTCCCTGAAGACTCAAGCCCCAGGAGTTGGTCTCATCCATACAACTTTTTGTTCCACTTCCTTCACTCGTGAAAATTATCATTTAAGTGTTCCTACAGTTTATGGCTCCAGCTACTTCCAATCCAGGTAGTCATGTTTTGACTATAACTCTACAGATTTTCCCTTCTTTCAAAATTTTAGAGTGTTCGTTTGCTTTACTACCTCAAAGAAAACAGATCAAACAAAAAAAAATATTGATTTTCATTTTGTAGTGAGAGAAGTGAAAACCTCCCAACTCTTTACATGCCATAGCTATGATCAGAAGTATGTTTGATTTTATATAGTGTGACAAGCCTGAATACGTATTACTAATATTTTTTTATAGTTCTTAAGGTACATTCTAGTGTTCTTTTGGGAACACTTAAATGTCAGAAATCCTGTTATTTGGAATAGAATTAACATTTTTAAAAGTAATTCTAAAGGAAGTTGCTTCATTGATAGCTATGAGTAAAAACTACCTCTACACTTGTGATGTATGCATATAAAAAGCAGAGAGAAATAGAATATTTCAATCTTTTTAAAAAAATAAATCAGAAATGTGTTATACTTCTATGGATAACTTGGATACCGGAATGCTTTTTCTCATAGTTTAACTATTATTTGAGGACAGGATGTTTTTAAATCTATAGAGACAAGAAACATAACTTTTGACTTTTTGCTAAAAGTACAAAAGACAGGGATCTAGTAGTCAGCAATTAGCAATCTCATCTGTGATCTGGGATGAGACAGATTTTAGCCTTTTTTTTCTGTAAATTGGGGTAATATTTTTACCTCATGGGCTTCTTTTGTTTAGAAGATACATCTAAAGCCACTGAAACAATTGATAATCAAAGATTGGGGTTTCTTTTTTAAAAACAAAAATGTAGTTGACTAATCTTTTCTATTTAATTCACATTTTTTTCCCAGAAGGGATATAAGTCCACACTTTCTCACTTGATCTGAGTTGCCCTTCAGAAGAACACATAGTCAACTATAGAGATTATTTATATAATTTGAAAATTATCTTACTTACTAAGCAAGTATTATCACATTAAATTTCACAATCTACTATTTATATTCAGAGATGATGATTAAGGCATTGAGTAATCTTAGCTCTTTTGCTTTTTTTTAAATTGAGTTTATTGGTACATTTTAGGTATACAGTACAGTTACATTTATTATTGAGATCATCTACCTTTACATGACAGGTCTTGGTTCTCATTTTTTCCCCTTGTCCTTGTTCTCCCTTCACCCCTCCTCTCCTCCCTATTTACAAACACCTTATTTCCATTTTTTTCTTTTGCCTAAGATCATGAATCTAGAAAGTGACTAAGCTAGAATTCCAACAAAGTTCCATCAGACAGTCTTGTAAGAATCCAAAATTTTATGAAATACATTCTGCATATATTAATAATACCAATTTTTAGAAAATGAGGAGAGAAGGATGGGTATGCCTGAAGCACTATAGCATATAATTCTGTTCTCTGAGCCTACATATCAGGTAGAGGGAAATTCAAAAGCAAATCTAAACAGAGGATGTTGTGCATAATAAAATTATTATAATCATGAGAAAAAGAATTAATTCACTTGATTTTTTTTGGAAAGGACATCTTCATAAACAACCAAATAGTATTATTTCAATGTCACCTAGAGGACACATGTATAAAACATATGTGCAAACTTACTGTACTGTGATCTTCCCAAATATTCTTCCCTGTTAGCAATTCAAGGCTAAACTGACTCATCTTTAGATATTGATATGGTAAGTCTTAGACTAACAGAATATCTGAAATAGCATAAAGCATAATTTAAAATATTTACTTGAGTGGATATTTCCAAAAGCATAATTTAAACTGGTTCATATATATATATATAATATTTTTGTAAGTGATGACCTCTGCATAAAAGAGGAATTAAGTTTCTTGAAATAGTACTGAAACCCATGCATGCGAACAAAAACCTGCTATCTGTATTTACAATAACTACAGAATTAACATTTTTTTATTATTGATTAATTTTAGTTAGATCTGGTATATTTATCCAACATTTCTGGTTTCATCTAACTGTATTTGATAATTTATCTGTTGTTTTTCAGACATACTTTACAGATGGATTATAAGGCATATAATATTCTAGGAAGGACAAAATCCTAATATAAAGAAAGTCACTGTGTATAGTGTGTCCTACCTAGCATGCAGGAACTTTTTATTCAACTATGTACTAGGTATCTAATATATAACAGACTATGGGCTAATTACTGAAAGTATCAGAAATTCAATGCAAATGATATATTTTGTGTTAGTAATTTAGTACTTAGTGACTGCAAAGCTTATGACAGTAAAAATGAGATGAATATCATTTACATGAAGCCAAATTCTTCAAATATTTCAGGATTTCACCTGTACTACTCTAGAAAAAGCTAGAACAGAATCAGTAGACTGATGGCATGTGAGTGGAACCTCTTCCTTCAACCACAGTAGGTCTATGTTAGAATCCATTGGTGCTACTGGGGTGTGTACTCTGAAACCTGGATGGATTTAAATCCATAGACTCCTACCTAGCGGCAATATAACTGTGAACAATTATTTCATATGTTCAAAACTCATAGCAGTTGTTGAAAAATTGAATTAGATAACATCTTAAGGATTTATGGAACATAATAAGGTTTGTTTCCACCTAAAACTTATATGGACAGTTAAAAATATAATTCCTAGTGTTTGCTTTTTCATAAATTTACTTAATTTTTTTCATGAAAAGAAACTCAGCTATGTGATAGGCCTGAGATTAATATCATGAGCCCTAAAACTAGGCAAACTTCAATGAATTTAAATGTATGTTCTGTCTTCATAAATAGGAAGATTTTCTAATCTTGATAAGTCTGTTTTCTCAATATAAAATGGAGGTTAAAGAGCTATCCTGTATTGTATGGTTATTTCAAGGAACATATAGTTTTCTAAATATATCTGTAAAACCTGTACTCATCAAACTGTGAATACACACACCTAATTAATTAAAATGAAGCAGCTTTCTTCACTATTATATATTCTTACTATTGCTAACATGTAATGAGGTAAAATGTGTTCTTACATGGTATTTCCAATCCTTGTTGTCGAAAGGGATAAGCAATACAAATATGTTTATCTCTACTGCAAACTATTATAAATGAGAGATGGAGAATGTGTAAACTGGAAAGTATATGTCCTTTGAGAATCTTTTAAAATTGAAAAAAAATATTAAATCATTTAACCAATCAAACGTGGACTAATCTCGCCTACTGATTCATTATAAGGATGTTATATTTCATGAGAAAATTATATGTAAAACAAATAACATTGTTCTCTAAAGCATTTTCTTTCTTTTTGCCTTTGGGAAAATGCATCCATGTGTTAATACTTAAGATTTCACATTCTCAAAGACTTGTGGTCCTGAAAGTTGAAAAATAATTTCAGAATTAACACATCTAGTGATTCTAAATATATAAAATAACTTTTGGAAGTACTCTTATTGGTAGGTGAGTTCCTCCCCGTGTTATTAGAAAGAAAGCAAACATACAGGGAAACTTATTTTGCACCCATAACTTCAAGAAGGTGTGTCTACTCCTCTGAGGTGAATCTCAAGCAGAAACTAAAACAAAGCATGGAATGAAATGAAAATATAAGCTTCTTATGTAACAGTGAGGAAAGGTCACATTCCACACATTCCTCAAATATCAAAACTGGATACTCATTAGAAATTTTGATGTTTCCTTTTTTATAAGAAAATAAATTTGCTCTTAGATTCTCTTGAATTGATTTGGCTTTAATCTATTTATCAACTCAATAACCTTTTTTCTTCAATCTTTCTTTGTGTACATCTGGGATAATAAAAGCTGTGGGAGCAAAATCTAACAAGTGGATATCTAGGCTCTCCATAAGGCATGTACACATTGCTGATTCTACACACAGCTCCCCTTCCATCGTCTTCAACAGCCTTTCAAACTTCTCCTTTTTTCAATGAATTCCCAAACCCATTTATTTCTCCATAGTTGGAAACTTCACCTGTGACTTTACGAAGAAGAACTTCTCAGAAAAGATTAGTTAAATTTATTCATCTTAACTAGAATAATAAAGCAGTCTCCCTGATCTCTACCCAAGCACATTCTTTTCAAACCATCTCAAACACAACCATACAAAAACCCACTGAAGATAAAGACAAGGTATGGATTATAATTAAAGTGGAGATAATAAAACTCCTCTTTGTGTTGCAAATTGAGTAAAGTGAGTTTCTTGAAAAATTCTTATTATGCTCTCCATTCTTTGAGAATAGGCGGGAATTTAATCGTAATAATTTGTTGAATAGATTGGAATTTAATAGTGGAATGCTTGAATGATAAGGGTAGAAGTGTAAGCACCAGAATACTTAGGTTTTTCAAAGATTAAAGTGTACACGAATATTTCATTGATATTCACTTCTCTAACAATTACTTGAAAATATATGCAACTGAAATCTAATTTGTACAGTTTAGAAAATAAAAAAATAACTTTTCCATTACAAGTAAATGAATGTGATACTAGTCTATTGCAGAAAATAAAGTATTGAAAGGAAGCATTTCCTTTAAGTCTGTCTCTTAGAAATTTAGTTGTTTAATTCTTTTTTATAATGTCAGCATATCTATTCTCAACTCATATTGTGAACTATATGAAGGAACATGGTTTTCATTTCCAAGATTAGCTTCTTATGTTATTTTTGTTACACATAATTTAAAGAGCAGAAACATTAGGCAATTTCAAAATGAGAAATTTTCTATGCATTACTGACCCAATTAAAAGGGGATGAGGCAAAAGGAAAGAGTAAAGAAATAAGATTTTGAAAAAGAAGGAAAGTTATAAAAATAAAACAGAGGAAACAGAGAACACAGAAGTAGCACAGTGAAAGTAGAGACAGCCTGTAATTTGAGCAGAGGATATATTTGAGGCTAAATTCACTTTCAGATAGGTTATGTGCTCCTGAGGAATGGAAGCATGCTACTTCCTTCTCTCACGTCATGTAGATCCTGGTCTGCTGTGTATAGCATAGTCACTGAAAATTTATATTTACTTACGAGCTAAGTAATTCAGCAGCATAAGTACAAGTCTTCACCCTGCACTGCCTTAAGGTATGAATTAAAATGTAAACCTGTAAAATATCAATAAAGCTGACAAAACTTTTTGTTCCCAAAGATAGAAAGCAAAAAGAGCATGGCCTTAGGGCAATATACCATGCCTAAAGGCTACCCGAGTCTCCTGCCACATATTATATTGGAGTGTTATTACATTTTGTCTATTAGAGGCATAATGCCCTTGAGATTTTTACAGGGTTTTGAACATAAATCCTTCAGCAGCTCAAATTTGAGTTGATGCGGAAATATATACTATGAGTGGGACAAAATACCCAACAAGTTCTTGAGATGTGAGTGTCAAATTACCAGCCTCCACCAAGCAAAAGTGAATGCTAATTAAAGGGGTAGGACATGTTCCAGTTGTTCTAATCAAAGAGAGCTTAATCCTTCCGTAAGCTGGCTGGCTTTGTTGGAGGAAATTCTGAACAACCTTGTTACTTTTGATAACTGTAAGCCACTGACTCATGCCCCCTTGACAGCTAGCTGAGCATGTAATAACATTTCTCTGTATTTGGGGACTGGCTTAGCTGGCTTTATAATAGATTATTGTGGATGTTAAAGTGAAATGTTAGTCTTTCTTTAAAGCTCTGTATTCCCCAGTAATTAAGGTTATAACAAGGGCACTGAGCACAATACAGTTTCAAGGTCGCCAAACACAGATATAACAGCCTTCAGTTTGTGTAAATAAGGTATTAACCATAGGTTTATTCTGCAATTGTGTGATGAAAAATAGGTTTTTCAAGAGCAGTTTGATAGGAAAGTATTTAAAGGTGTATAAGAAGTGTTTTTTTTTTTCTTTTCAGTTCCAGAAAAAATTTAATGACTAGAAGGAAAAAAAAAAAAAAACAACAAGTGACATTACAAGATGGTAAGAACACCTTTTTAAAAATATAAGAAGTTGAATGCTATCAATTAGGAGAAAAACAAGATACAAGAGCAGAACTTCTTCTAAAAGCATCTGAGGTCACTGGATATAACAAGAATAGTGGAGAAATAACCTTTGACATGAAAATGTCTACAGAGACTACACAAACCAGGATTTTGCTTTAACTTTCAAGACAGTGACAGTTATTGGCTGTTTGTGTTCCCAATTCATTGTAAGTACAAAAAAAGTTGAAGAAAAGTTCTCTCAAGACAAGCATTTAACTTCTTGTTTGAGAGAAAGGAATTGATATAGTTTCATTCAGCTTTAGTTTTGATATTCACTGCTTGTTTGAATCAGATCCTTATGTTAGTCATTACAATAGGGAGAAATGTTCCATTGCATATTTCATAAGAAACGCTCCTTTGTGATATTCAATTGCCATATAATTTGAGATAAAAAAGAGTGTAAAGATTTTCTATTTAAGTATTGTAAAGGTAAAACAACTTCCTATGAAGCAAAAGAGTTGCACTAATGGTGTCGATTTCTATTGCACAAGGGTCCTGGAGTTGGGAAAGCATAATTTATAGTGTCAGGAAGGCAATCATATTTTCACTCTATCAGATAAGATTAGGGCAGGTACTCCCCAAGGAGTGAACCTCTTTGCTTCAATTCTAAACTGATGAAAGGGAGGATGTGTGATGCTTTACAGTGCAGACAAAAATGTCACACCAGTAATTGCTATGCAGGTGCTTAAGTACATGCCAAATAAAACCATAAATTATATTTTTCATGCATTAGGCATTAATTGTGTCAGTAGTTAAGAGAACAATTACCACATAATATGTACCTTTTTAAAAGATGGAAATAATCAAGAAAATCATTCCGATAACCTTTTGCGAGGAATTGAGACTTAGTTTCAAAGGATTTAAAATCTCTTTCTTATTTATATTCTATCCTGAAATCTTAATTTTACTTACATTGTTTCTATAATATATAATTCTTTCTATATATGATGTACAGGAAGTTTCCAAAATGTTTCAGATAAAGCTATGATGAATGATATAATAAAGTCATTGAAAGTGACATGATAGACTGAAACAGAGCTTCCATAATCTTCCAGAAGTCAAAGCCATCTTAGAAATCACCAGCCTTTTTCTGTCTCACCACAAAAACTCACCCTTTGCAGTAAAAAAAATCTCTTTTCCCATAAATTCAGTTACCTAATTTGAGTTGCTTCTTCTGCCTATGAGTGTTTCCTCTGCTTTTTTCCTTTTTTTCCATGGCAAGTACCTTTGGGGAAAAGCTATGAAATTATTCATCCCTGTCTACCAAAAGTTTTCCTGCTGTCACAGAATATTGTCGTATAAGGGAGAGCTTTATGTACTTTTCTTCTGCCTGTTCCTACTGTTTTGGATTTTGTGGGGAGTTTCTCAAAGAGCACAGCTCTGTGCCTATACTCTCACTCTCTTTAGTCCTCTCTGCTCATGACATGTTCCTTTACATATTATGGTGCCTTGGATTCTACTTTCCCAAGCTGGAAATGACATGGGTTTCTGCTGCAGACCTGCTAAACTTGATGCTTAATAGTTCAGCACTTTCATTTTTGAAATTTCTTCTTGCTAGATAAATATTCTTAGTCCAAAGAGCAACATTTCTCCTCAGCACAAACCACTCACACATATCTCACAAGGCTAGGCTAGCACTGTGTAGCCACATATATTTAGCACACATACAGAAGTGTTGAAGGCACAGGTATCTAGGTAATATAAAGTCACCATGTGTCTCAGGGCTGAAGTAAATCCTAGAAAGTGGTCGGTCACAATTGTATCACCTGAGGTCAGTTAAGATGGCTCAGGACAGGGCTGTTTATATTGGAAACAAGTCACCTTTACTTTTAGCCATAAAAAGAAATGACTCCATCACCAAATCAACTTTTCTTGAATTTACACAGGTGTACTGCTTCAAAATATCCATTAGCCAGTGCTCTGAATTATACTGCTTGCTTTAATAGTTTCCTTTTTAACTATTAGAAAATATTATTTATATTTAAGTAACCAGAATGTCTCTGTGCAGTCCATAACAAGTTATATTAAATAATCTGAAACAAGGCATGCTAACATTTGTCTAAAATTCCAGCAATTGGGAGGCTGAAACAGGAAGATTATTGTGAGATTTGATGCATAGTGAGTTCAAGACCAGCCTAAAGTTACATAGTGAGACTCTGTCTGAAAAAATAAAATCAAGGAAACAGACATCATAATGTCAGTTTTAAGAAAATAGCTTATTTTAATATGTACATTTCAACAGTATTTTTGGATATCAGTTTAATACATTTTTCAAGGTAACACAGTGACTGCGATCACAATGATTGCCTTAGCATCCCAAAACGAGTAGCTTAGAATGATATGCGGACAGGAATTATAAACCCTTTTCTCAATAAATATCAAAAATAATAGGAAGGAAACACAAATAGAACCGAGGTCAGTTGTCTTTCTATAGACATCATGCTAAGCAGTCAGACTCCTGAGGTGCTACTCTGAAGCTGCTGGTATATTGGGATAAACCTACTTTGAAACATCATTCGCTACTAAAGAAAGACACATTTGCATCTTATGACACAATCCCACTTTCAGTTCTACAACAAAGAATAAATGCACAATTTTGCCATAGATAACTTTAAAGAATGGAATTGGCAGCACCATCATAGTTCCAAACTGAAAGCAGCAAAAATGGCTCAGCAGACGATTTTAAAATTTTATTTTTTTTAAAAAAATAAAAAATTTTAGAATGGTGTCATTCTATACTAGCAAATACGGTAAAGTAATGATGCGAAATGAGCGCAGCATGCAAAACCATGAACTGATTATTAGCCCACTCGAGTTCGTATGACAAACTGTCATAGATTGGGTAGATTACAAACAACAGAAAGTTGTTTCAGTTCTAGAGTGTGAGAACTCTGGGATCACAAGAGCAAATTTAGTATCTAGTGAAAGCATGCTTTCTGATTGATAGAGGGAATATTTTTGTAATGTCCTCACAAGGTGAAAGTGTAACTGAAATCCTTCGAGCCTCACTTTATAAGGGCACTAATACTACTTTCAAGTGATCTAGTCACCTGCTATGGGCCCAACTTGACCATGCCATAATTTTGGAGATAGGATTTCAGCACATGAATTTTGCAGAGACACAAACATTTAGATCATAAGCTTTGCTTACATAGCATAAAGAAAAAGATGTGCCAACAAGCATATACCATATAGTTATGTTTATATAAAATAATGGAAATGTATCTGGCTAACATTTGTTAAAGCATTTACAACAGGAAAGTATTGATAATAGACATGTGAATATATTTGTTTTCTAAAAATTCATTGATTTCTGCAATAATAATAGATGCACCATTCGTGCTGCATACTCTCTTTCACAAAATAATTTTCTAGTGCTAGAAAATAAAAATCATACAGAGAAGTAGTAAAAATGGCAAATCCAACAAATGTTCAGGAAATAAATCACCCAATCCTAGAGCACTTGAAAAAGGCTTATGAAAGACATAAAGGTTACTTCAGTTTTAGAAGTATAAATTGAATCCAATGTTTGTTAACTCATCTTAGTATGAGTACCTGTTAAGATAAAATTTAGCTAAAAATAATATGAAAAAATAATGAACAAACCAATCTTTGTAGATTAAACAAGATAGAAATAAATGCACTTCATGCTCCCTACAAAGGAAGTTTTGAGATATATCTGGGTGAAACACGGCAGATCCAAAGCATTTATCAGAAATTGTGGCTGTCTCCACTGCATCATGTGAGTGACAACTACATTATCAAAATTTATATCATCCAATGTGACTGTTCTAAATGCAGCTATCCAAACCAAGACACTGACTGGAAGAAAAAGGAAACATCACCATGGAAAAGCCAATGGATTTTGTAGGTAAATCTCTTCCCTTGAAACTACATATTGTCTAATAAGAGCTCCATCACATTTCTATTTCTCTTTTATTAGCCACACTTATTCTATATAATGATTGAAAAGTCTAGTCATTAATTCTGAGAGACAATGTACCAAGTTGAAGTGAGAGTTGATTATTAATTGAAACATGATGAAAGAGTTTGGTCTAGACACATTAAAAAGGTCTGTCTCATTGAAAAATAATAAATTAGTTACTGCTAAAAGCTATGTTTAAAAAAGCATAAGTGTGAAAGACTAGTAGTGATGTTGGAGTAGACAAGATATATGACTTTGTAGCCACAAAACATAAAATATATAATCTATCTTTATGGAACACGTGTCAAAGTGGTTATATTTTTGGTATTAATTTTAATTTTTCATTTATGCATAAATGTCAAAAAAATGGAGACATACCACAACAAAACACATTTCATTTGGATAGTTGCATATCTAAACACTTTAAAATAGATTTTCTAAATGCTTTGAAATATACCAGAATCCAAAGTTGTCTCTATATGCTCTGTTGTTTTAAATCTTCTTCTGCAAAATAGTTTTCCATTATTTTTAAATAATAAAATTTAAGAGTAATATTTGTGGCCTTCTGCAAAATATTAGAGGGAAGACATGATGCAAGCTAATTCTTTGCTATGGGTTAATAAAGTATGTCCTTTGCTCTCATTTTATCTGATATTAGTTCTTTGGTGTCCTATTCTGAGTCCTTACTAGAGTCACCCTCAATACTCCACTTATATCATTTCAGAGTTATTCTAGCTACCCCTCCAAACTCTTTCCACTTTTGCTAGACATCCAACTCCAAAGCTGACTCAAAACTTTCAGGCATATTTACAGTAGTGACCTCACTACTTAGTACTAAATTTCTGTATTGATCAGTTTTCACTACTATGATGAAATACCCGATGGAAATATTTGTAAATTACTTTATAAAGAAGATTATTTACTTCATTGTTTTAGATGCTAAAAGTCAAGACAGCATTGTACAGGCTCTGCTGAGGGCGCCCATGCTGCTATGGCTTCATGTCAAGGTGCATTGCAGTGGCTGGAGTACGCGAAGGAGGAGTAATCATAGATTGAAACAGGATGACACATAATGATTCTGGGATCAGCTTGGACTTTAATAAAAAACTCACTTTTATGAGAACCTGCTACAGGAAACCACTATTCCCTTTTGATGGTAGTGCCCTCACTTACTTAAGGACTTCCTTTTAAGCCTTCTCACACCTTTTAGGGGTCGCGTTATCTCCCAATACTATTACCCTGAGGACAAAGCTTCTAGCACATGAAGGGGAAAAACAAAATTCAAATCACAACAGCATGTATAAAAAAGGAAACGATATTGTTAGTCTGTCCTTAGAAACTATTGCTACAATTTTCTACTGGAAATACTGATTAGGATAGTTTTGCCATATAATCTTTTCCTGACAGAAAATGTGCCAAGAGAGCATAACTACAAATGGAGCTGAGTAAACTTTTATGTTAACCACCATATGAAAATATTTCAGGACACTCTGCTGAGTCAAGTATAGATCAATTTTAGCTCAGAGGAGTTACCCGCTAGATTGGTGATCCTTAAACACAATAAAAATTCACTCTATGTACCTCCAGAATCTATCACATGTCCAATAATAAATCGACTGTTAAAATTTAATGTTGAAAAAAGTAAACCAGACTGTGGCAGTGAAAGATAGTTGTGCACACACACACACACACACACACACACTCTCTCTCTCTCTCTCTCTCTCTTCTTTATATAACATTAACGACTGAATATAACCATACAGCACTTTTTAAATCCACTTTTAATTAATGACTTTACCAATTGAATACTAACAGGAATGAGGAGTAAGTTTCTGAGAGTTCATTTTGTTCTCTACTTCTTTGCAAGTTCAAAGTACAGTCTCAGATCATGAAGATGGTGAAACCATATTATACAGCAGATCTACATCACTATATGACCAAATCAAATAAAAATATTGCCACATTGGACTCCTGGCTGAGCAAGTAATATTCTTCTCTTGGATTAAGAACTGAGACATTGACATATGTGTGTGCGTGTGTGTGTGTGTGTGTGTGTGTGTGTGTGTGTGTGTGTGTGTGTGTGTGTGTGTGTCTTAAAAACACAAATTAACCAGATAAAAGCAAAGGGGACTTCCTAAAGATAAAATGTATGACTTTACTTCTAATGTTATGTGATCTCTGAATAGAGTTAGGTAAATGAAAATTTACCTAATTGAACTGTCTTTCACAGACTCTCCCTATAACTTGTGTGAAACATTTTCCTTACATAGTCATGCTAGTATTTTTATTTTTTTTAGTTAGCGGCATTACAGTTCAACTATTAAATACTGATTCTTAAATACTATGACTTGAGGTCTGAAGTGTTGCAAATATTTCTTCAAAGACTTTCAGAACCTGAGAGATATATTTATGTCTTGGCCTGAATAATTACTTGGTTTTGGAAGCTATACTATATATTATATGTCATTTAGAAACATGACTATAGTATAATACCATTTGGTAAAAAAAAAAATTGTCTTCAGATATGAGATAATACCACATTTTCCTGAGGCTCTCCTAATTCAGAACAACTGTGATCTGAACTTTCTGATGTCATTTTAGCAACCAACCTTCACTTCTAAAATACCAGTAAAATACCAGTGGGATTTTCATACATCATGTGTCATTCACACTGAGTAAAATAATGCTAAACAACATTTCTCATTTTGTAATTCAAAAATTACAAAATAAAAATTAAAAATAAGTATAAGTGAGAGTTTAATTTGAGGGTCAGAAAAAATATATCTTCAGTTTTAATCAATGTGTGACACACAGTAGGCTTCACAAAATCTGTTGATAAAATCTGCACCTTTTCTGTGTTGATAATTCAATTGTTTGTTTGTTTGTTTGTTTTTGGACCAGAGATCAAATTTGGATCCTTGTGTTTGCAAGGCAGGCGGCAGCAGAACCACTGAGCTAAATTCCTGGCTCTGTGTTGATAATTTAATCAAAAGCATGCTTAATATGAAGAAGCACTACGTATTGATTTATTCTAGATACTTTAACCTAAGGATGGAAGCTATACTGAGTGGTGGAATTACAAAGAAGGAGAAAGTTGATAATTATGCTACTATTTTGAAATTTTTTTCACAAAGATTTGATTGCTCTACCATGATCCTTCAGAGTATACAAATTTATACATATAAAAGTAAAGTTTACAATTAATTTGGGTTCAGATCTATATAAAATTGTTCCATAAGGAAAAAACTTCAAGTTATGCATTTTGTAGTCTTGATATTTCATTTAGAATGTATATTTGCCTATTAAATTAAATTTCTTAAATGTACATATTTTCATGCATAAGTATAGCCATCAAAATGTATGTAATGGTAATATAAAATATAATTTAAATAAACATTAATATTTTCACTTACTGCTGAAATTATTATATTTATATTTTGAGCATAAATTCATTAGTACATTTATGAATACCATGACACCACTTTCAAATTTGTCAAAATGAAATGTTCACTAATAAATGAAATGCTCCAATATTCCAAAATTTTAAAAGAAGGCTTAAAACATTTGAATATGTTTGAGAATTTTGATTTGTCCATTTCTTAACATCTTATGAATGTTTTGAAAAGTTTGATGTGAATTATTTTGCTCCTTTTTTTTCTCTCATTGAGTTTATTAGTACATTTTAGATAAAGAGTACAGTTACATTCATCATTGAGATCTTGTACCTTATATGACAGGTCTTGGCTCTCATTTTTTCCCCTTGTCCCTGCACTCCCCTTACCCTCTCCTCCCTTCCCTATTTACAAATACTTTATTTCCATTTTTTCATTTTCTCATTTTTTTTCTTTTCCCTTATTACCTTTCCCTACCCTTCCCCTACATCTTTAGCCCTTTTCTTCATATTTCACATTGTCAATTTTACCATTAGGATCTTATGTACAATTATAATTTCTCACACCAGAGAAACTATTCAGTATTTACACATGTGTTAGCTATTTATTTCACTCAAGAGTACATCCTCAAAAATTCCAAATCAGAGTTTAATCACAATGAACTCCTCTCAGATTTTTTTAAACCGCAACATTTGCCCATTTTAACTTATTTTTTCATAGCAATGCATTATTGCAATATTTTAGGCATATGTAATGACAACACTCATCACAGGAATTTGATTAACAGTTATATTTTTTAATCAATGCATCTATTAACACTTTTCATTGCACATCATACTTAATTATAATGCATTGTTGCTTGTTTTAGCTGAAATGGAGTTTTTATGTCCCATTAACGTATCTAGCAGTAACACTCTAAGTGAAATTTCTCCAAATGGCTCCTCTCCACTCCACTGTCTTTCATGGGACACACTGCCAAGATAGCTCACATTTTGAAATCCTGCCTAGGTTGCAACTTATGAAGCACCCTCCATGAGTTGTAGCTGTGTGGTGCTTCGAGCAGTGCCTTAGCTAACATTTGCCATTTGAAGCCAGTAAGACTAAATATGGAATGATGCCTTGAATCCCTCACTCAGTGTGGATACATTCAATGTGATTCTGTGGACTCTAGTAACACTTAATCTAGCTGTGCACATCTCTATGTAGATAGATAATTTGGTAGCTTTATAGCCTTCTTTGCTTGTGAATGATGTCTTGAGAATGTGGGACTGGCACTGCATGTAGAAAGCATGCTGCTAGTGGCAAAATATAAATATCCAAGTTAGACAACTGGTTCTTAATTGTTACCCGATATAGAACTTTCCCTTTAGAGCAACATATTTTGAAACAGATTTTGAAATAGTTACTCAAATGTGAAAAATAATAGATTTCTCAACCTCTGGGGCATTTTTCATCTATATTTTCAGCCATTCTTCGATCATTTAGAATAAGAGTGCCAACTCCAGCCATGTCACAACTATAATATTTACTCTGGACTTAGAACTGCAAACAGTCCACTTAGCTGCTAGGAGTTTTGCTGATAGCCTCTGGTGTTTCAAGCCTTGAAACCTTAAAATTCCTGTACTTGAGCTTGGTAGGACTCTGCTTCCTTCCATTGCACATAAAATTGTTAATTAGCTTGTTATCCTAACACTTTAGCTAAGACACTATCCTAGAATTTCTTCTGCTTACTCTGGAATAATACAATGGACCATACCTTGCTTATGGTTTCTCTGTGCCAAGGTTTGATCCCTCAATCCTCTTCCAGACCAAGAAAAAATAATTAAGGAAAGAAAAGATGTAGGATCTCACTCAATGGTTTACATAAGCCTGATCCAACATATTGGAATTCCTTCTTAATTACTATTAGACTATAGAATCTATAATGTGGCAAAGAGACTCTAAAAGAGCTTTCACAAAGGCAGTTTCTTACCTGTTCTTGCAAGACATAGGGGGAGGCAATCATCATTAAGTACATCTTTTTGGTAGGCAATGCTAATTTGATTCTTTTCCTCTTCTAATGTAGTTCTGTTCTGTGAGATATTTCAAGACTTTTTTAAAAACTGCTTTCTCAGCACATGTATGCATATAACAATGGAGACATAAATACTGAACAGTTAATCATAATGATTTCTCAGGTATTTCTCTTTAGACACCTTCTGACCCACAACTTCTGTTTCTTACAACAGTCTAAGGCATCAGAATACCATCAAAGAGTCAATAGCGTTTCACTTACTACATAAATGCCTAGCTAGGGGAAGTAAGGAACTAATAGACTTTATATTTAGAATCATTGAGCTTTTATTTTATCAAGTCAATATGTAAGCACACTAAAGTAATATTTTTGTGAGTAATTTAGCATTCACTTTGAAGAAAAAGATTTATTGTCCTAAACATATCCACAATAGCTAAAGTTCAAGTCACCCATTTCAAATGTCAAGGTCAGTTGATTGATATGTAATGATCACATCATTCTCGAAAAGTCTTGCTTTTGATAAATAATCTCCAGATAATAATTGTTACTTCTACTTCTTTACAAAGACAGTTTGAGTGTGGGGTCAAACTAACCTTTCATTAAATCAAAGCAGGGAACCAGATGCTTAGAATAAGGATAATAATTAATCCATGGCCTTTTAGAAGAACAAAGGCTCATTTGAAGAAGGCATTTATATGCTGGAGTCATTTCTTTCTTTCTTGTTTTGTTTTGTACCACATGGTAATTGAATTCATTAGAGATTTGAGGAATATATTAGTTAAGATTATTAGGTGACAGCATATCAGCCTTCTAAAAATTCTTCCTGTATGCACCAAGAGGATCAATTCACTCTAGCAGTGAAATTACATAAATCAAATAAAATTGTATCAAAAGTGGTTGAAAGAATTCTACATTGCTTTTGTGGACTTGGTTTTTACAAATGATTGTTAATAGATATTTCCCTAGATAGATCTTAAAGAGAATGGATTCAAGCAAGCTTGAAAACATGTGTTTAGGTCAAAAGGTAAAATTCCATTCACTATTGTATTTGTATTTAAAAGCTAAATTTGGGGGCAGAGATTTGGCTCAGTGGTTCCGCTGCCTGACTCGCAAGTACAAGGTCCCAAGTTCGATCCCCAGTGCCAAAAAAGAAAAAAAGAAAAACAATTAAATTTTGATCCTTATTAAATAATTTTGCATAACTTTTGGTATTCAAAATGAAAATAAATTCTCATTATAGTCATTTTTATTCACAAAGGACAGCGCAGTTCTGCTTACATACTTTAATTCCTACTTCATAAGAAAAGCAGAGCACTTCTAAATGGTTTATAAAGACAGTAGTTTTACTCTGCCATAAAGATAAATGAGAAATTTGTAGGAAAATGGATCCATCTTAAGACTAAAAAGTTAAGTGAATTCAGACATACAAAACTAAATATCATAATTTTTTTACTTGTATGAGAAACTCAGAGTTGAAATAAAGAACAAAATAAAAGATAAATCACAGGAAATAGAAAAGTCGATTCTTCTCATAGGGGAAGGGGATTGACACATGAACGGAGGTTTTGGGAGGGGTGGGCAGGTGATGAAAAACAGGAATTAGGATGTGTTGAGTATATGTACTACCAACTACACACAGGACTGTAAACATTTTGTACTGTGAACATGTGCAGAAGAAAAAGGGAAGATCAAGTGATGGGTGGAGGGGGAAGAGGGAAAGGAAAAGGCGGTAAGAAAAGGAATCAAGTGTGTTATGTACATGTTCCAACAGTGCACAAGAAATGTAAAATTATATACCACATATATGCACTAAAAGCTGAAATAAAATTTTAAAAATTAAAAAAGAGAAACCTGTCTCAAAACTTTAACTATATACATAAATAATAGCAATTTTCTGAATCAGACTGGCATTGCATATGCACACAACAAGATCTGTCAGAAGAAAATAATCTTAATTCAGCAAATATTTACTTTGCACTTCTCAGCCATTGTGCTGTTTGACATAAGTGTAGCAGCAAATATTCTATAGGGAAAATGAAAAGAAAATTCCAAAGAAACTCCTAAAATCAATCATAGCGTGAACAAAAGGAGCAGTTCACTGAGGAAAATGGGAAATAATCTGAGAAAAATGAGAAGGAAGACAAATAATTTTACTAAAACTGTCTGTGGATATTAATTTTCATCAGTAATAGATGGTTTGAGAAATAATTACTGAATAAACCATACATAGTGATGAGTCAATAATGAGTGATATAAGAAAGAGAGGAGAAGATTATGTTGAAATCCAAGGCACTTTGAAAAGGAGAATGCCATGATGCAGGATAAGGGAACACATCAAGGAGGCTTAGAGGGTTACGTTTTTAGCCTGATGATTGTACAATAAGGGTAAGTATCAACAGAGAGAGCAAGGATTAAAAACAGCAGAGACTTAAAGTGTCACAACTTCATTGGAAAAAAAAAATGAGTTAAAGAACAGTGAAGACACAGGTTAGTTCATTGGTATGGTGTCAGAAACTGAGGTTCATCTTATTAAACGACCTCTATGTGCATATGGATATTAATCCAGTAAACTTATCATCTACATCAGCAGTCCAACTACTTTTTCACAAGGCATCAGTTTCGTGGAAGATGATTTTTCCACTTACTGGTGGAGTGGGGTTTCAGAATGATTGAAGCTCATTATATTTACTGTGGATTTTATTTCTATTATTGCTATGTCATACTACATAATGAAATAATTATGCAGCTCACCATAATGCAGAGTCAGTAGAAAACTTAAGCTTGTTTTCCTTCAACTAAATGTTCACAACTGTGGGCAATGTGAAGAGTGACGCCCAGAGTGTGTTGCTTATGGCAAGTCTGCTTCATATCTAATTTTGTCTGCTATCACTGCAGAACACCCTGCTTTACCAAATGGAAGCAGGCTTTCCAGTGATTTTTGACAATTTCATGATACTCCACGTTGACTTTAATCCAGAGCACATGAAGATATGAAGTTGTCTCAGGACTTTTCTGAGGCTAATATCATTGGTAGGCTCAAGCAGTTGGTCCTTTTGTAGCACAGACTTGATTCAACTGGCTTGCTCTTAAATGGATTGTGGATTCATTTCTTCCCAGTTCCACGTCTTTTGTGGTTGGGAAATAATGCCCAAAATCTTGAAACCCAAAACAGGTGGAGACAGTATGAAAAGAAGAGAATGGTAATAAGAGAAAAGAAAAAAAATGAGAAAATGAAAAAATAGAAATAGTGTTTGTAAACAGGGTGGGAGGGTGGACTGAAGGGAGGGCAGGGACAACAGGAAAAAATGAGGACCAAGACCTGTCATGTAAAGGTACAAGATCCCAATAATGCATGTAACTGTACTGTATACCTAAAATGTACCTATAAGCTCAATCAGCAGAAGAAG
This sequence comes from Fukomys damarensis, assembly GCF_012274545.1. Lineage (NCBI taxonomy): Eukaryota > Metazoa > Chordata > Mammalia > Rodentia > Bathyergidae > Fukomys > Fukomys damarensis. Next base: position 3,710,768 of record NW_022900918.1, read on the forward strand.
AAGAAGAAGAAGAAGAAGAAGAAGAAGAAGAAGAAGAGGAAGAAGAAGAAGAAGAGGAGGAGGAGGAGGAGTAGAATGGGAAAATAGAGATCAGGAAACTAATAAAAATGAATTTTTTTTATTAATTGAGTTTATTGGTACATTGGGGCTGATTGTTTTGATGGTATGATACTCTACATTGAAGACCCAAAAAACTCCACCAAAAAACTTCTAGACTGAATTGATACTTTTTAGCAGAATAGCAGGATACAAGGTCAACACCCAAAAATTAATAGCCTTCTTGTACACAAATAACAGTCTCACTGAGAGAAATTAGGGAAACAATTCTTCTCACAATAGCATCCAAAAAAATGATGTATCTAGGAATCAACCTAACGAAAGAAGCAAAGGAACTCTACACTGAAAACTACAGCACTCTGAAAAATGAGATCGAGGAGGATATAAGAAAATGGAAAGATATCCCCTGCTCCTGCGTAGGAAGAATCAACACAGTGAAAATGGACATACTACCAAAACTGCTATACAGATTCAATGCAATGCCCATTGAAATTCCAACACTATATTTCACAGAACTAGAGAACAGAATAGAAAAATTCATTTGGAACCATAAGAGACCTAGAAGAGCAAAAGTCATCCTAGGCAACAGACACATGGCAGAGGGTATAACAATTCCCCATTTGAAACTATACTAGAAACCCACTGTGATAAAAACAAAATGGTACTGGCAAAGAAACAGACCTGAGGATCAGTGGAACAGATTGGAAGACACAAAAACAACTCCAGATGTACTCAGCTACCTCATCTTTGGCAAAGGAGTTGACCATCCTCAGTGGAGGAAAGATAGCCTCTTTAATAAATGGTGTTGGAAAAACTGGGTCTCAACCTGCCAAAGATTAAAACTAGACCCTATCTTTCATCATGCACTAAATTAAAATCCAAGTGGATTAAAGATCTAAATCTTAAAATAGAAACACTAAACTTGCTGGAAGATAAGTTAGGCAGAACTCTTGAAGACATTGGCATAGGAAAAGACTTTATGAACAAATCCTCAGTAGCACAGGAATTAGCAGAAAGAATCAACTGGGATCTCATCTTATTAAAAAGCTTCTGCACTGCAAAAGAAACCGTCAACAAAACTAAGAGACAGCCTGCAATGTGGGAAAAAAGTTTTACCAGCTGCTCCTCAAAGGACTGCTATCTATAATATATAAAGAATTCAAAACTAAAAATGAATATTGATGTTGACTGAAAGAATTATGCAGCTTTGTGATTTGAGAAGTTGATATTTCTTTCAAGTTTTAATTGTTTTTGAGAGTTTCCAGGGGTGATAATACAGAGTGTAAGATAATATTAAGAGGTGATAAAAGTCATTGATGGAAGGCTGGGCATGGGGGTGCACGCCTCTAATCTGAGCACTGGAGGGGCTGAGGCAGGATTGCCATGAGTTCGAGGCCAACCTGGGCTAACAGTGAGTTTAAGGCTAGCCTGGACTACATAGCAAGACCATGCCTCAAAAAGAAAAGAAAGAAAACCCACAAAAATTGAAAGGATACAGTACTGACTCTGAAGCCCCACAAAAAAAATTTAGATTATTTCTCAGGGTGAAAAGTTCACTAAATGTAATAAATGAAAGGAGAAGTATTAGAACCTATCTGAGAGTAGAGCAATCTAAGAAAACTGCCTTTACTATGAAGTAATCAAATAATGCCTCAAAGTAGATAAAGAAAAATGAGAAAGTACTTCACTGGGAAAAGTGCATGGCATTTGGAATCTGACAGTATTGTATTCGTGTTCCAATTTTACCTTCATCAATTCTATGGCATTATCTAGCATAACATTGGCTTTGTCAATAGTCAAACGTAAATTCACTTAATAAATGTTTACCCCGCTATGTATCTATGCCAATGCAAGGATTAAATAATATGATAATTATACCTTGTTCTTAGAAATGAAGGATGAATGAAGTAAGGGTACGTAAGAAATAGGATTTTATACAAATATTACTTATTAGTTCATTAGCTCCCATTTCTCCCTCCTATTAGAATTCATGTTTTCTAAATAATGAAAAAATATGTATATATTTGATTATTAAGATGTCATGAAACTTAAAAGCTTCATCTTTTAATAAATTATATCTAAATTGAGCTTTATTTTTGTCAGTCTCATCAAGTTTCCTCCTCTTTGTATTACAACGTGCCCTAAGATTTTTGTTTCACTAGGTGATTTATGGGTAAAGGTTCTATATTCCTATAGATATTTGTCTTTTTATTGTCAAAATATAATGAAGAAACCTTTTTAACTTTATTTTAAGTGATTTTTTAAATTATTATTGCTTTCTCTGTTACCAAGGATCAAACTCATAACATTGAGCTTTTAAGGCAGGCATGGTGCCACTGAACTAAATCTGCAGCTCTTAATTTTTAAAAAAATTAAAGAATTTTTCATTCTTTTGATGTAAATATTTTAATAGCAACTGTTTGATGTTTGAGATATATACATTTTGATAATTACATATGTATATCAGAACATTATTTTGGGGTGGAGGTGTTCATAAAAATGTTTTTTAAAATTTTGTATAAATCATTGATCATGTGAGAATATATGCTGATAATTAATATTTGTTAAATTGAACATAATTAGCATCGTTTTATCATCTTTTTTCATAATAATTACTACTGTTCTCATGGTGCCTATGGCTAAATCCTACCACATACAGCCCAGTGGTATCTTGTTTCTGTTTTTGTTTTCTCATAAGTTTATGAGTATATTTTAAGTATACATTATGATCACATTCATCATTGGGAATTTGTACTTGTACATAATGTATCTGGGTTCTTGTTTTTTCCCATTCTCTCCCTTCTAGTCTTCCATGATGCCCTATTTAGAAAAACTTCATTTCTGTCTTTTCCTTCTTTCTCTTCTTTCCATTCTCCCACCCCCTCCCTATGTTTCCCCTTTGAACCTTTTTTCCTATTTCACACTATTATCAATTATTGTTCTAATTTATACCTTTAGCTTTTCACATCAGAGAAACAATTTATTATTTACACATGTATGTCCAATTTATTTCATTTAAGATTATGGCCTAAGTGTGAATCCTTTTAGCCATAAATGTCTCTAGTTTATCATCCTTTATGGCTGAATAGTGCTCCATTTTTTAAAAACAAATAAACAAAAAATCTTTTTTATCTGGACACCAGTTGACAGGCATTTCGGCTGTTTCCAAGTTTTAGCTATTGCAAACTGTGCTTCTATAAACATGGATGAGTATATATTGCAGTGATATGATGCTATTAATTCTTTGGGGAAGATATCTAGTAGGGAGATAGCTGAGTCAAATGGGACTTTTCATTCTAGCTTCTTGAGGAATCTCCACATTGATTTCCACAGTGGTCGCACCATTCTAAACTCCCACCAGCAGCAGAGAATGATTCCTTTTTCCCTGCAGTCCCACCAGTATTTGTTATTGTTTGATATCTTGATAGCACCCATTCTTTCTGGGGTAATGTGGAATCTCAGCATTATTTTCATTTTCTTCTCTCAAATGACCAGTGATGTTGAACATTTTTCATATGTTTAAAAATTGACCAAAAATTTAAAAATTTTTTGACTGGAATAAGTTGTTTATTGAGTCAAAAAGAGGATGGATTGAATACTTTAGAATGTGTAACAAAATTAATCTCAGGAAACTCACCCATGCTTTCAAGTTATAAGGATTTATTTTGCATTCTTATGAGAAATCCCTCAATTATAATTGGTCATGAAACCTGATCTGGTCCACTACTGTGTGATATCTGACTACTTCCTGTTCTAACCAGGCCTCAGAAGGAGTTTTATTGCTTGATTTTTGAAAGCATAGACTCATAGCCTGCCCTGCCCATAATTTCACTACAATTAGTTCCTTCTTTTAAGCAGTTACTGATGGTTAAGTGGGCTTATCAGTACGTGTTGAAACATTTAAACTATGCAGTTGACATAACGATATAATATCATACTCCTCAATTATTCTCAAATTTCCTTTCTACATTTCCCACTTCAGGGTCTACAAAGAGTTTCAAGTTTTATAATGTGGGTTAACATTTCTAATTTCACTAAGGAAAGCTGGGGGTTTAAAACTTGGATGCATACAGTAATGTTCTTTCTTTTCACAAAAAGCCTGCTTTTAAACCCAACATTAATCTAGAAAATATAACTGCAGGATTATACAAAAACACACATGCAGAACATTTTCATCATAACAGATGAGTAGCTCGCAGAGCATACAAGAACCCATACGGTATTCATGCCATGACTCACCTGTCACTTCAAAATTCCTTCTGCTCTATGCAATTTCAGATCTCACTGCTTTTCAGCATGAGTTAAGATAGAGCTTGTTACTCCCCCTGAACGTATTATGGCTTTTCTACTCTAAGCCCTTTTGTATGCTATTACCATAAATTGATGAGCCCACATTTTCTTTCACATTCTTTTTTCATATCTTACCTATTTGTAAAGTTCTATTTGAGATGCCATTTCCATAGGGCTCTTTTTTGGGGGGGCGGCTGGAGATCGAAGTCAGGACCTTGTGCTTATGAGGCAGGCACGGTGCCACTGAGCTAAATCCCCAGCACCTGTATAGGGCTCTTTTGATCTACCTACCAAGATCTCCCACTATTTGCTAAGAATTTATTTCACCAACTAGATTTTTTTTCCCCCTAGGAGCAGGTATTATCATCATGCTCATCACTATAGTGGGGAAAATAAGCCTTGGTTTGCAACTCACTGCTAGGCACAAAATACTTTCTCAGTTTGGGGAATGAGACAGATAGTCCGAATACACAATTCCAACATAAATAACAAAAAAGATAAGCACCCATTCAAGCCTTTACCTATCTTTACCACTTGTCTTAGTCACCTCTTGTCACTGAGACAAAATACCCTACACCCATAATTTAAAAGGAGAAAAGTTTATTTGGGCTCACGCTTCCAGTTGATGGATGGCTAGCTCCAAGGCAGTGTATCAGTCTGAGCAGGAGAAAGCCGCTCAGGTCAGGGCCTCCAGGAAGCACAGAGAGAAAGAAGACAAGAAAAAAGATATACTCTTCAAGGTCCGATACACAGTTACTCACCTCCACATAGGCCCTACCTACGCACAGCCCAGTTGTAGCATGGGAATGGTCCAGTCACCTCCAAAAGTTCAACATCTGAGCACTTGAGAGTTTTGGGGGTTCATTTGTGATCTACACTGTGACATCTCCAACACCCCCTTTGCCACACAATCACTATATATTGCGGTTCTAAGACTCACAGTGCAGGATGGTGGGTTTTGCCCTTAGTAAGAAAAGTCTACATTTATGGACAGTGCTGGTCTATAAATGGGTTATTTTTGTAAGTAAAGACTGAGAAATTCAGCTTTCACAGTGCTAACTTTGGTCATACATACTCGCTTAATTTTGTGCTCATAGAGGCAGATGCTTTTGTGTACTTCCATTGAGCAGTTTCTGAATTGTGCTTGGTCTTAATCACTTGATCAGTCAGTTTGAGTTTTTCTTCTGGGTTCTTTCATGCTTAGGAACTGGAGTCTTCCAGGAAGCAAGGATGGTGTGAATGGGTCAGTAAACTGCTCAAGTAGGCTTCCAGGCCTTGAGAACATATTTTACAGCAAGAGTTAGAGAAGCTCAGTGAGCGAAACTGAATGAATAATATTGAATCCTCATAAAGGTATCACCTACCACATGAATAATTTCCTTCCATATTGTTCTTGTCACACAGATGTATCTTCAGAAAACCCCAGAAAAGGAGGGATACTATAGGGCACAAGCAATAATCATGTTTGAAAGGAATAGTATTCCAAGTTCTTAAAATTTCAAGTTTAAATGTGAAAATGAAAAAGTTTTACAATAGTTTTCTATGATTTATTTTGAATTTTAAAATAAATTGAATGCTAAATACAAACTTTATGGTAAAGGCCAAATTATATATAAGTAGATATTAATATATAAAATACAAGGAAGAAGTTCTATTAAAAATTTTATCCAAATTTTTTCTGCTTGTTTTCTTTATCAGATTTCTCTTGCTCCTTATCCTATGTAAATAGATGCACATGTTTTAAAATCAATGAAAACTTATAATGAAAAATAATTTTTCATTTTATATAATACACTCAATTTAGTATCCTGGCACAAACATTTTAATTATTTAGATATTGTATTTAATTTTATAGTCAGTAAGTCCATCACTCAAAAATATCATTATATCAATAATTATAAATTTAGCTATTGGTGCTCTGTAATGAAAGAGTATTTGACTTCAAACATTACTTAAATATTAGTTTATATTTATCTCACATCTTGATGAGTTTTATCATTGTACCATCATATGATTTGTTTTACTGACTGCTTTTGCAACAAATCATAATATTCTTAAAATGTGTTTCCATTTTCCATGTACTTTAAACAGTTCTTTTTATTCAAGAGTTGAGGAGTATAGTAAGATTACCTGTCATTCTTTTAGTCAATAAATCTTCATTCTGCATTTTAAATATCAGAAACTGTTTTTAGGCAGACTCAGCAGAGAAGAAAACAGGGAAACAAACACAGTAAGTAGGTCCTTATCCTCAGGGGGCTTATATCTTGATACAATTCAATAGCCCTGAGTTTAAATACCAGAAACACTGCATTTAAATACCCTTTCTAATACCAAGGTCAAATGCAATCCTTTTTGCTGCTCTCCATCAATTGTTCAAAAGTTTTCCATAGGACAGGCTACTTCATACCCTAGTGAACCTCTTTTCAACTGTTTTTATAGAAGCACCAATTCTTTTGTTATTGATAAAAGAATGATACTATTTTCCTATGCCTTATACTTATTTATCTTATAATCATAGTGTATATAAAGGCAAAATCTTCCCACATCCCCAGTGCACTGAAACTACCTTTCCCAGTATAGTTTCACTTCATTGAGATTATTTATTTTATTTTTTATTTTTTTGTACCAGGGATTGAACTCCAGTCCTTGTGCTTGCAAGGCAGCCCACTGAACCGCTGAGCTAAATCCCTGGCCTGAGATTTTTGCTTAGATAGTACATGTTTGAGATATAAATGTGTTTTCTGAATCCTCACATGTGAAGAGTTAGAGTCATTTTCTTTTTACTAATCTTTCACATATTTTCCTTCTCTATATCTTCAAGTATTGTCAGAAATGACACATGGAATATAAGTGTATAGGTTGAGTGATGATTTGTTAAAATTTTCTTAATGTTACTCTTGTAACTAATTGGTAATTTGACAATATAGAAATTGAGATGCAGAGCATTGTCTTTTCAAAAGTTGAAACACTTATCTTCATTTTTTTCTTATATTTTTATTGATGGTGGAAGTCTAATACCAGTCTGATTTTTGGCCTTGCTGATAACCATTTTTCTTCAAAATTTTCAGTTTTTCTTGAACTTCTTGAGAATGACTCTGTGTGGATTTTCTAATCATTTATCTTGCTCACTAGTGTGCATAGATGTTGGGCCTATATCTTTTTCAGTGGTGAAAGATTTTATGTTTTAATTATTTATTTTGATCAATTTACTCTGATCTAGCTTTTTAGACATGCACTTCAGAAACTGAAAGTGATGGATTGATATTCTGTCATATTCAAGTACACATTGTTTTTGCTCTTTCCTGAGCTTTCCTTGATAACTTTGATTTTATCCTCTTTTTAGAATTTTAATGTTTATTCATCATATTTGCCATAGAAGATGACTTTCTTTTGTCTGATACTTTCTTTCTCACATATTTTAAAATAGTTTAATTGACATATTATCTTCTTTCTCTAAAAATGACAATTAGAATGTTTTTAAATGTTCTCCTCATAATAACAATTTATCTTAAGGACAACTGCATTATTCATCTTGACATTTTCTTTAATTACTTAAATTTTGTATATGTCCTCAAATGCAAATTTATGTTTTTGTAAATGAAGAAATGAAATACGAATTTTTTGAGACAAAGGATCTAGATTTCTTTTGCTGCTGTGTTGTTAATCTGTTCTCTTTGTGGAAAGGAAAGCTAAATGACAGAAGTATAATTTAAGGTCTAAAACACTCAAATGTAGGGAGAATGAACAGTGTCACAAGGCTTTGAATACAGGACTTCTGTGATTGCTTGGGCCAATACCTGATCCAGGAAACTGTACTAGCAAAATCTGAGATAAACAGTTTTCATTAGAGATAAAAACCTTTCTCATAACTCAGAGAGAAAACAAGTTCTCAATGACTTTTGAGTTTGTGGGTCACTGTTTGCAGAAGGGAGTGATAAAAAGTTAAATAGAGACTACTAGTGATTGGCACACACCCTCTGGACAGAAATTCTGATTCTCAATGATTCTTCATCTACTCATCAGTATCCATCCAACCTGGCTCTGAAATGTGTTTCTCTGGGATCTCTGCCTCTTGTTTACATTGCAGACCCTTGTCAGCCGCTTCTTCTGTATTATATTCATGAATTCCTTGATTTTGTACAACATTAATTCTGAGATCTGTTAAAAATCATCACAGGCATTTATGATCCTTCCTGATCACTGTTTGTTAGAGTGGCTTCTCTCCTTTGTGTAAATGTGAGTTGCCATTATAATGGCATCTTAGGATGAGTAGGAAACCAACATGTATGCTGTGACAGCTCACTTGAATGGGAAATTTGGATCATTTTGCTATTCTCACAATAGTCACTACAATGCAAATAATAGTTTAACAGCTTAAGTCTCATGTCTTTTAATTATGCAACTTAGTATACACATATACTTATATGTTAATGTATATGCATTATATACATATATAAAATTAATTTATTCTGTCAAAATCATATATTCATCTATATATAGAGAGATACAGTTTTGTACACATATATAACCCAAGAGAAACCGGGTAGCAATTATTTAGGGTTATGTACATACATATTAGAATATGTAGGTTTCTCTACATTCATTTCACTTTTCACAATTTAATTGACTTCATCTAAGGTTTTTATGGTAATCTGGTATTAGCTACAGGAAATCTATGTTAACGTCTTCTAAAGATCTTAAATGAACATGACCTTGTTGTTTATAAAAATTTTGATTAATTGGCTGTATTGACAGTTTTCTTCCAGCAGGGAAAAATAAAAGAATGCATATTAATGAAATCATTGCTTATAGCTATATTTTCAAATAATATAATTTAGAAATAACTGATTATTACTCTATTATATGTCTCTAATACAGGTAGAATAAAGCCTATATTTTCTGTTCTGCTTTATTTAATGGAAACTTCTTTAAGTCCATATAATTGGAAGATTATAATTATTATTATAATTCATACCTTCTTCTATCCTATGAAAAAAGTTCTATAAATTTTTTTTCTCTCTCTCATTGAGTTTATTGGTACATTTTAGGTATACAGTACAGTTATATTCATTATTGGGATCTTTAACCTTTACATGATATGTCCTGGTTTTTATTTTTTCTCCATACTCCTGCCCTCCCTTCACCCCCTTCTCTCTTCCCTATTTACAAATACTTTATTTCCATTTTTCCATTTTCTCATATTTTTTTCTTGTCCCTTATTACCTTTCCCCTTCACTTCTCACTTTCCCTACACCTTTAGCCCTTTTCTTCCTATTTCAAATGTTAATCATTTGAATTTTCAAATGAAGGCTTTTGTATTGTTGTACCATATACCAGTTCCAAAGAATTCTCTTGTTTTGCAAAATTGTGACCCAGAATGAATTGGAAATTGTGAAATATTGTTTTAGAAAGCAGAATTTTGTAAACCTGTAAGACATGAGAATTAATAATAATAACAATCCTAATGAAAAGGAACAAATTTAAAAATATTAATTTAACTTGCATCAAATAAATAATTATTGCTATACTTATGAGTCTTATAAAAACACAAAGGACTAAAAATTAGAATAAATAAATATGCAATTCAAGAAAAGTAGAAAAAATTGAAATATTTCATAAAACAGGATATTCAAATAAATAGTGTGTACATGATAAAATATCCAACTTCATTACTGATAAACAAATAAAATCAAAACTGCAATGAGATATATAACTATATATCTATCAGAATGAATAAATACAAAGTAGAGAAACTACATTGTTGGCCAAAGAGTAGAGTAAGAGGAAGTGTAATATACTGACTATATTATAGTTGATACCAATAATTTCAATATCACTGCCACTTTTTACTACTTTTGAGCACATATAGATTTTATAACTGAGAAGTTCCATTCCTAAATACATAATCAAATGAAATGTCCCCATGTGTTAATTAAAAAGATAAGTAGTTGAATATTACAAATAGATTATTCCTAATAGCCCCAAATTAGTAACTCTAAACAAGTTCAATAGCTGTAGAAAATAAGTAAAATACAGTTATAGAATACACCATACCAATATGAGTGAGCAATTTATAACTATAAAAACAAAATGAATGAATAGTACTGACATAAGCTTAAACAAATGAAGTCCAAAGCATTGGTACACTTGCATATAATACCTTAAGCAAAAAGAACTGGTAAGTTTTATCTATGCTGCTAAAAACCAAGATAATAGTTACCCTCAGGATGTGTTACGACAAATAGAAGGAATACAAGGAGTTTACACTTGCTAAATTAGTTTATCTTTCTAAATTGTACTTTTATTACAGAATAAATATTAAATCAGAATGTGATGTATATTACAGGTTTTCTGATAAAAGATTGTGAAGACAAAGACATATTGCCCTTTTTAGTAATAGATGCAACCCATTGATACCTATTTTCAAAAGTAACTCAAATTAGAAAGATTGACATCACCATTTATCAATTATAGATCATCCTAGCTTTACCTAGTAACTACCTGTTAATTGTTGTTGTTGCTGTTTTGCTTTTTTTATACTGGGGATTGGGTTGAACTCAGGACTTTGTGCCTGCAAGGCAGGCATGGTGCCACTGAGCTAAATCCCCTGCCCACTCACTACCTGTTAATCATGAAGATTTTTTTTGGATTTAAGAAAAGAACTGAACACTTCATGTTTTAGAATTTAAGCTTTCAAAAGGATATATATCTATATCTCAGAGAAAGAAAAAAAAACAGTTTTAAGTAAATGAAACACTCTAAGATAAAGAAGTGGTGAGAAATCTATTTTTAACAAGAAGAATTAAGCCTCTTTTTTGTCTTTACAATTCTCACAGGGAAATTCTATTTGCATATTAAATTATATCACAAAACCTTAAAGATGGTAAAAATATCAGAATCAATTCTACATGATATTGCATCTACTAAATTATGGAGACAATGGCTAAAATGATGGCTCAGAGCTACTTGCAATATGCTCTTCCAAGAAAGGATAGTTGTATGATTTGAGAAATAAAATATATTGCCTTTTATTTGTATATATTTTAGGAGGTGAAATGAGATATTTTCATGTATGTACTCATCGAGTAATGACCAATATATCTATCACTTTAATCAATAAAGTCAGATAAATGACTTACCTATATTTTTGTACTATGTAATTTGTTTCCATTTTTTGCTTCTTCCTGTCCCTTTGTAAGATTTTACTAATTTTTGTATGTTTTTATACATTGATTTGCCTCTCTTTTCATATCCAAAAAAATAATAGCAAAGTAAAGATGATTTTTCACCATATTTTCTTATACAAATTCCATGTTTTCAGATCTTATGATTAAGTATTTCTTCTATTTTAAATTAATTTCTAATTGTACAGAATGAAAACTTCATTATGTTGGTGAGGATACCCAGTTTTCAAGCAGCTTTTAATGAAGAGACTTTTCTTTCTCTGTAGTATAATTGGAATACCCTTATATAAGATTAGTAGACCATGTATGTGGAGGTTTACTTCTGGACTCTATTTGTATTGTTGGGCAATCTCTATTTTTGTGCAGAGTCATATTGTTTTTATTACCAAAACTCTAATATACTTTCAGGTCAAGGAGTTTGGTGTTTGTAGTTTTATTTATTTTTTTCTCAAAATTGCCTTGACTATTTAAGATTTTTCTGACTCCATATGAATGTTAGGGTTATTTTTCTATATTTGTGAAAAATACCATTGAAATTTTAAATGAGATTGCAATGAATCTATAGATCATTTTGAGTATACAAACATTTTAGCTGTATAAATTTATTGAGTCTACATACATGGAATATCTTGCTACTCATTTATATTTTCTTCATTAATGTCTTAAAGTTTGCAGTGTATCCTCTTCTATCTTTTTTAGAGTGTTGTAGTTCTCCAAGTAGACATCTTTTGCTTTCTTCGTTAGACTGATTCACAGATACTTCATTTTTTAACTTTAATTTTGAAAGGGATTGTTTCCCTAATTCCACTCTCAGTGAGTTTGTTATTTGTGTACAAGTAGGCTATTGATTTTTTAGTGTTTACCTTTTATCCAGCTACTTTGCTGAATCTATCACTTAAGTCTAGAAGTCATTTGGCAGAGTTTTTGGGGTCTTGTATGTAGAGTATCATATTGTCAGCAAATAATGAGCATTTAACTTCTTCCTTTCCTATCGTATTGCTTTTATTTATTTCTCTTGTCTAATTGCTGTGGTCAATGTTTCCAAAACTGTATTGAACAAGAATGGGGATAGTGGACATCCTTGTCATTTTCCTGATTTTAACATGAAGGTTTTCAGTTATTGACCATTTATTATGAATGTTAGCTATTGATTTTTCATAGATAGCCTTTATCAAGTTGATATAAAGACCATCTATTGCAGTTTTCTGCAGGATTTTTATCATGAATGGGTGTTGAATTTTTTCAAATGCTTTTTCTGCATCTATTGAGATGATCATATGGTCTTTGTCCTTGACTCTGTTAGAGGATATAAGAAAATGGAAAGACATCCCTTGTTCTTGGGTAGAAAGAACCAATATAGTGAAAACCGTGATATTTCCAAAATTGCTATACAGATTCAGTGCAATCTTGATTGAAATTCCAACAGTATATTTTACAGAACTAGAGAAAACAATGCATAAATTAATTTGGAATCAGAAGAGACCTAGAATAGCAAAAAAAAAAAAAAAAAAAAAAATTCTAGGCAACAGAGACATGATGGGAGGTATCACAATCACCAACTTTAAAGTATACAAAGACACTTTAATAAAAACAGAGTTGGCTCTTCAGCTGCCTGCCTGCCTCAGATCACCTGGCGGCTGGTGCGCGACCTCCTGGACTGCGCGACATCAGACCCAGTAAGGAAGGTAGCCCTTGAAACATCCCCATGACCCCCCCCGTTCTCAAACCTCCTGATTGGGCCAGTCCTTAGACCAACTCTGCAGAGGCATAGGTTCTCATGAAGAGTAGTTTTCTGAGCTCCCAACTTTGAACATCTTTAAAGAAAGGGCAGGGGAAACCTGTAATAGAACTGAGTGGAGTTCAACCCTGAGGGCAGGGAAACTCAAGTTAGGCCTTGTAGACTGTGTTCAGTCTCAGTCATGGGGAACTGCCATTGGCTAGCTGAGACCAGGGGATTTGGTTCCGCATATGGCTGTGCATGTGGTATAATATGAGATCAGAGACAGCCTGAAAGAGGCCCTTCAAATTCTTTTTTTTTTCTCTCCCTTTTTTCTTTTATCCTCATTTCACCCTAAAATTTCTTTCTTTTTTCTGTCCTATCTCTCCAAATCAGTCTCTTAATCCACCATATTGTCCCTCATCTCCCTTTTTATTCCAGCTCCTCCCTAACTCAGACTTCTTCTTTTATTATTTTTTGTTTTTAGGAGGGATTTCTCTTTATGTTCTTTTCTCCACTCATTTTACCTCACTCATGGCTCTGTACCTTCAAGGGAAGGCAAGCACCTGTTACTGTTAAGGGGATATATTCCTGTCCTTATTCTTGCACTCTCTCTATCCCCCCTGAAGTTAATAGCTTGGTAAAGATAGTAAGGTAATTCTACAACCCCTGGATTCACTTCAAACCTGCTCTAATTCTTTCACTTATCCAATCCTCTCGTTCTAAGTCGAACCCCCCATCCTAAATGGTAAAGATGCCATATTGAAAAGCATATTCACTGCAAAAAAACTATGGGTTGCTTCTTGAAATTAATTTAATTCACTTGAGTTAAAGGTAATACATTAATGACTACCACAAGTGGTCAGTTTGCAAGCTGTGCCTGATCCTATTGGGCTGCTGAATGTATCAATTGGGATAAAGGATTGTGATTGATTTAAAGAGTGGTTTTCTCTGATATTATGAAAATAAGCATGTCTATGAGTCATTAGAAACTCAAAAGCTAAAACGCAATTATATTAGGAAGATTTAAGTAATACCCAGAAATTAAAGAAGGACAACCCAACAATAAAAATAAAAATGAGAAAACACTTAAACAAGACACAGAAACAGATTTCCAGTTCACCAATGGCAAATAGTAGGACAAATGAGGATGAAAAGTCTGATAGTGAACCAACAGGACTCCCTGGGCCCATAGCACAGGAGGTAACAAAACAGATCAATCAGGCTCTAGAAAAATTCAAATCAGAAATAATTTTCCAGTTAACCAGAGAGATGATGAGCAAAATGGAAGTCATG
>NW_022900918.1:3727848-3760212 GCF_012274545.1 Fukomys damarensis
TCAACCTGCCACAGATTAAAATTAGACCCTTATCTTTCGCCATGCACTAAATTGAAATCCAAATGGATTAAAGATCTAAATATTAAAACAGAAACATTAAACTTGCCAGAAGGTAAGTTAGGCAGAACTCTGGAAGACATTGGTATAGGAAAAGACTTTATGAACAAATCCTCAGTAGCACGGGAACTAGCAGATAGAATCAACAACTGAGATCTCACCTTACTAAAAAGCTTCTGTACTTCAAAAGAAACCATCAGCAGAACTAAGAGACAATCTAAAATGTGGCAAAAAATTTTTACCAGCTGTTCCTCAGACAAAGGACTATTATCAAGGACATATAAAGAACTCAAAACAATCAGTCCCCCCAAATATAAAGACCCGATTCAAAAATGGGCATCCTAAATTAACAGACATTTCTCAGACAAAGAAGTAAAAGCAGCAAGAAAATATATGAAAAAATGTTCCACATCACTGGTCATTTGAGAGAAGCATATGAAAACAACACTGAGATTCCACTTCACCCCACAAAGAATGGCTGCTATGAAGAAATCACACAATAACAAATGTTGGCGGGGTTGTGGGGAGAAAAGAACCCCTCTCCATTGTTGGTGGGAGTGCAGACTAGTGCAACCACTATGGAAATCAATATGGAGATACCTCAAAGAGCTTGGACTGGAGGTTCCATTTGACCCAGCCATCCCTCGGCTGGGTATCTTTCCAAGAGAACTGAAAGAATCATATCCCAGAGAAGTATGTGCACCCATGTTTAGAGCGGCACAGTTTGTAATAGCTAAATCTTGGAAACAGCCTATTTGCCCATCCATTGGAAACTGGATAAAGAAGATGTGGTTTTTCTATAAAATGGAATATTACTCAGCCATAAAAAACGAGAAAGTAGATTACATTCATTCATAGAAAATGGATACATATTGAAGATATACTCCTAAGTGAAATAAATAAGTCACACATGTGTAAATACCGAATAGTTTCCCTCGTGTGAATAATCTGCAATAATACATAAGATTCTAATAAGATTACTGACATTTAGAAATGGGAAGAAAGGAGCTAAAGCTGTAGGGAAGATGGGATGGGTAGGGGAAGGGTAATAAGGGGAAATAAAAAAATGTGAGATAATGATAAGATGAAAATAATGTGTTTGTAGATGGGGAGGGGAGGAGGGAGTGAAGGGAGGGTAGAGGTAAGGGGAAAACAATGAGAATCAAGACTTGTCATGTAGAGGTACATGATCCCAACAATGAATGAAACTGTACTGTATCCCTAAAATGAACCAATAAACTCAATTAAAGCTGAAAAAAAATAAAATAAAATAAAAACAGAGTGGTTCAGGGAAAGAAATAGTCCTGAGGATCAGTGGAATAGGTTAGAAGATGCAGAGACAACTCCAAATAGCTGAATATCAGCTACCTCATCTTTGAAAAAGGAGCCAACTATTCTTACTAGAAGAAAGATAGCCTCCTTAATAAATGGTGATTATTAATACATTTAATTATGTTAATATTTTGTATTAATAAATAATTAATATTAATATTAATAAAATTTATGAATAAATTGAAAATTGGATTTCAACTTGCCAAAGGTTAAAATTAGACCCCTATCTTTCAGCATACACTAAACTAAAATCAAAATGGATTAAAGATCTTAATATTAAAGCCGAAAAACTAAGCTTGCTGCAAGATGTTATGTAGAACTCTTGAAGACATTGGCATAGGAAATGACTTAATGAACAAATCCTCAGTAGCATAGGAACTAGTGCAAAGAATCAACAACCAGGATCTCACCTTTTTAAAAAGCTTCTGCAGTGCAAAAGAAATCACCAATAGAGCTAAGAGACCACCTACAATGTGTGAAAAAAAATTTACCAGCTGTTCCTCAGACAAAGGTCTATCTAGAATATATAAAGAAAACCAAAAAATCAGATTCTCCAAATATAAAAACCCAAAACAAAAATGGGCACCTGAACTGAACAGATATTTCTTGAAGAAGTAAAAGCAGCAAATAAATATATGAAAAAATATTTAACATCATTGGTCATTTGAGAGAAGCAGATGAAAACAGCACTGAGAATCCACCTCAACCCAGAAAGAATGGCTGCTATAAAGAAATCAAACAATAACAAATGCTGGTGTGACTACAGAGGAAAAGGAACCCTTCTCTTTGGGTGGTGGACGTTTAGGCTGGTAGAACCACTGTGGAAATCAGTGTGGAGATTAGATTCCTCAGAAAACTCGGATTAGAGGTCTCATTTGACTCAGCTATTTCTCTGCTGGGTATCTTCCCAAAAGAATTAAAAGGATCACAGCACAGTGATATATGTGCACCCATGTTTACAGCAGCAGTTTGTAGTAGCAAAACTTGGAAACAGCCCAATTGCACACCAACTTGAGACTGAAGATGTGCGTTTTCTTTTTTTTTTAAATAAAATGGAGTACTGCCCAGCCATAAAAAAAGAGAAACTAGAGTAATGTATAGCTAAGTGGATGCACATTGAGGCCACACTCTTAAGTGAAATCAATAAGAAACATGTGCAAATACTGAATAGTTTCTCTGGTGTGAAAAAGTAAAAGTGTAAATAAGGATCAAAATATAATTGATATTGTGTAATAGGAAGAAAAGGCCTAAAGGAGTAGGGGAATTGGGAGGGGTAGGGGAAAAATAAGGGAAAAGAAAAAATATGAGAAAAGGAAAAACATGAAAACAAAGTCTTTGTAAACAGGGAAGGGTGGATGGGGTGAAGGGAGGGCTGGGGAATGGGGAAAAAGTAAGAATCAAGATAAGTCATGTAAAGGTACAAGATCCCAATGAGGAATATAACTATATTGTGTACCTAAAATGTACTAATAAACTCAATGAAAAAAAATTTGCAGTGTAATATATTTCATGCAGTTTTCATAATGTATATCCTTAGTAAATTTATTTCTATTGTATTCTTTGTGATCCTGTTATAAATGTTGTTTTTTATTAAATTATGTTTTACATATCTCATTGTTAGTATATGGAAATGCAACTAAATTTTATGTTTATTTTATATACAGAAACTTTACTGAATTTAATAGTTTTAACTTTCTTAATGGAGTGTTTAAGATTTTCTATGTCAAAGGCCATATCATCTTGCAAACCAAAGGAATTTAATTTTTTCTCTGTAATCTTGCTTGCCTCGTATTTCTATTCCTTGCCTAATTGCTCTGATTATTTTTCTTGTTATATGTTGAATAGAAATGATGAGAATGACATGCTGCTTTTTCTTTTTTCTAAAGATAAAGTCCTTCACTATTTATTTTAATTTTAGTTATCAAATTATCACATCCTTTGACACAGTATATGTCGTTTTAAGATTTAAAATATGCAGAAATCATACAATAGCAAGAAATAAGTAAACAAATAAATAACCCATCTTAAAGTATACAAAGGGTCATAATTGACATTTTTCTTTATTCACAAAAAATAGCTAATGGTTATATGAAAAGGTGATCAATACTACTAATCATCTTAAAATTCAGATCAAACTCATAATGTAATATCACCTCACTGACTATTATAAAATATATAAATGATAACAAACATTTGCAAGGTAGTGGAGAAAACAGAAGCTTTGCCACTGTTTTTTCATCAATAAATAATTTTATCATTACAATTTAGACATACGCAATGATCACATTCATCATATGGGATTTTGTACCTGCACATGACGTATGTTGCATCTTAGTTTTCCTATCCCCTTCCCTCTTTTTTATTCCTCTTCCCCTTGTTAAAGTGCTTTGTTTGAATTTTCTTTTCTTGTTTTTTTTTCTTTTATCTTTCTTTTTCCTCTCCTCCCTTGTTTGTTCCCCTTCCCATTTGAAAATTTTCTCCTTATTTCATAATATCTATTGTACATGATGGTCTTTCTTTGCACTTTCAGTTTCTCACACAAGAGAAATAATGACATATTTACACGTGTCCAATTTATTTCACTTAACAGTATGGTCTCTATAAATGTCTCAAGTTTATACTTCTTTAGGTAAGTAAGTACTCCATTGTATGAAAAACATATCTTCTTAAACATAAATAAGAATATTATTTGGTTTCATTTTTTTTTGAAACAGATTCTCCCTTTGTAGTACAGGATGGCCCTGAACTCACTATATAGCACAGGCTTGCATCAAACTTGCAGCAATCCTCCTGCCTCTGCTTCCTGTGTGCTGGAACTACAGGTGTGCATCACCATGCTCAGTTGGCTTAGGTTTTAAGGAAACTAGATGGGAGGTGGCTCAAATAATTAGTAGAGCCACAGTAAGCATCAGCATGTAATCTCCACAGTCAATGAAATTAATAATTCCAAAGAATACTTGAACATTCTTGTTTAGTGTAGCATTATTCAAAATAGCCAAGACAAGAAGACATCTAAGTGTTCCCTGATAGATGAGTGAATAAAGAAACTGGCACATATTTACCATTCTGCATGTAAAAAGGACATTCTGCCATTTGACAAGATGTGAATAAATCTGAAGGACATATAATAAGTAAAATAATCAAGAAGTAGATAAATATTGTCTGATTTCATTTATATATGAAATTTCAAAAACAATCAAATATATAAAATCAAAAAAGAGAAAGATGCTTGCCAAGGAAAGGGGATAGGGAGAATGGAAAAGTATTACATTTGTCAAAGAGTATAAAATTTCAATTAAAAGATGAACAGTCTCATAATTATTACAAAATATCTACCTATATCAAGTCATTATGCTGAACACTATTTCTCATTGAAATATTTTACATAATGTAAAAAGTGCACAAGGTACTGAACGGAAATCACAACAATGTAACAGAAGCAGAAGCTAGGATGACAAGAGGTCATTAAACTTCCAATCTTCCTCTTCTGACTGTACTGATATACTTTACATGGAACTGCTGGCAGGTTTTTTTTTTGTTTTTGTTTTTTTTACCAAAATGAATGCGCTGAATAATAAAATAAAACTGCTATTAAATTTTGACACAATTCACATGGAATTCAAAACAAAATTACTGCTGTTTCATACTAACAGCATTTTTGTATTTACTCACCTTATGCAAGTTAGATTTTGTCACACAGAACAAATGTTGAGGCAAGCATAACTGTTGTTTTCACAGAGACAAATTCAAGTTAATGAAGCTTAACTTTCCCAAAGTCTGACTTGCGGAGGACACTTTCTGTCTTAGTCACTTTTCTCATTGCTGAGATAAAATATGCAGCACATAACGTTTAAAAAGGCGGGGCTTGTTATTTGACTTACAGTTTGTAGATGTTTCAGCCCATAGTCATGAACTGCCTGACTCCAATGCAGGGTGCATGGTACACGAGTGTCGCAGAGGAGAAACAGTTCATGGCAGGAAGAAGATAGCAAAAGCAAGTGACTAGCAGCAAACGACAGGCAACAAACCTTTCTGTCCCTTATATCGTATCCAGGCTCGCCACCCTTAGAGTAGCACTCACACCCTTAATCCTAGCATGGCACCATGAATCACTCCCAACATCAGTCACTCTATATCCAGCCACCTCTGAAAAGCTCCACGTATACCTGCATGAAGCTATGGAGCACATGACACTTTCTAAATCCTTCAAGGATCCTCTAGAATGTGATCTCAGGAGACATATTTTCAGGAACTTACAAAACTAGGATGATCTTCTCTTTTATTGTAAAGAGGCCTCACAAAATTGTATAATGAGGCATTCACAAGCCAGATCTACTCTCATATTATCCTCTCTTTTATTTAAAGAATAGAAACAGCCCAAATGATCATAGATAGTATTTTTAATGAGTGATGAGAGAAAGCTTAGTTTCCTCCTGTTTTTATCTCTTTATTGAAATAAAGCCTTGAGCAAAAATCAACTCAATTTGAATACATAAAAGAATGGCTAAAATGTTAGCCATAAGTATTTTCTCAAAATTTGTTTAGGGTGCAAACGTTAAGAGAAAAAAGATAAATTGTTCAAGTAGGATGGGAAGAAAAGCACTGATCGTAAAGGAGAAGCCCTGTAAATGAAAGTGGAAGGTTTAATGATTTTTGCTTTACTGGCTAAATGCCTTATAATGCATGCTATTAGAAAATGATTTAAATATCTTGTGAAGAGGGGCCAAATTCCAAAGGTAGTTTTCACCCTTATTAAAAATGCAGTGAAATTGTAACTCTACATTACAATAGTAATTAACTATGGTTAAAGGCACCCTTTTGAGATGCAATTACCTTTAAATTAATTCTGCAGGTTAGGATATATATATTTAATGCATTTATTTATCAGTTAATTGATAATTCCCCATTTAAATTAATGTGAAATTCCCCCAATATATGACAGTGAACGTTTTTCATTCGAAGATACTTTATTTCTACTTCTTACAAATAATGCATTAGATGGCCATCTTTCTCATAACAAAATCTAATATTCTTAGAGACTGGAAGAAGTAAGGTGATTACTAGAGAGCATGTTCATTTATTGAGTCATTTAAATTTACAGTAGTTCATAAGAGAAATAATAATTCTCTTTGAAACAAAATAATTATTTTCATATTCTTATAGTAAATTGACTAGTTATTTTATAATAGGTTGGAAATGCAAGAAATAGAAATTTATAACAAATACTAAACACAGTTATATTTCTAAATGGCTTATCCAAAACTCTATTAACAGATTAGAAACATTTCATGATTGTTTAATGGAGGGTGGAATTCTGTTAATCAAATCCTGCTTTATATCAATTCCCATCATTAAAAGAGAGACCTATTTTGTCAAAACTAAAAATTGCCACTGGAAAATTTAAATGATTAAAATTAAGGGTATGAAAATTTAAATATGTATTAGAGACAAAATGATAATTATACAGACATTTAAAATCTTAATAGTAAAACCATTTACAAAATAAATATCAGGGTAAGATTATACTACCAGATTTGAATTATTTAGGGCAGGATTGATTGTTTTCGATGATTTAAAAATTGTAGGTCATCTAATCCTTAACACTTGGTTAAGTTTTTTCGCAGCTTCATATTTTCTTGTTTCTACCTTTGTAACTTGAGTAATAGTATTATTTGTTTCTCTCCTTTGCACTTGACCTTACTGTACTCCTTTTAGACATCTTAACCTAATATATGTACAGTTCAGTCACAGTGTTGGAGAGAAAATCCTAATACGCTACAAAAATTTTCAATTATTTGACACAAGTGCAAATGTTGATGGTCATGTTTAGCTGAATCAGATGGAAGAGCAGTGTGGTGTATAACTGATTATACTAATAAGAAAAATGTCAAATACCCTGAAAAAAATTCCTGTAATTTCTAAATACAAAGTGATACTTAAATAAGACAAACAACTGATTAAGTTGCTTAAATGTAGAAACTTTTAAAGAAAAATATCTTTAAAATTTGTTAGGGAAATGGGACTAGAGATGTTCTGGGTTAGAATTCTCATTTTCTAATCCTTCCATAGATTCTGAAACTTGCAAGACACTCTTTCAAAGAATTATTTTCTGCACATATTTCCAAAGGATGAGTCTCAGTTACCTTTATTGTTTCTGGGACAAAATACCTGACACCCATGGTTAAAGGAAGAAAGAATTATTTCAAGTCGCAGTGTATAGAGATTTCAGTACATGGCCAGCAGGCTCTGAGGCAGGGTAGCACCGCAGAGGGACATCACAGAGTACAAATATCTCATGCCAAGGCAGGGCAGGCAGAAGGCAGAAAACAGCAAACCACAGAAGCAAGACTGCCTAGGCTTTCTCCCTGTGTATTCCATCCAGGCTACAAACCGGGTGCCACTCACACCCAGGGTGAGGTTTCCTGTATCCACAGCCAGGACTATGCTAAACCAGTTTAATTATCACACACCTTTAATCCCAGCAACATACACCCTAGATGCAGCCACCTCCAAAAAGCCCCACCTATGAGCACAAGAGGTTTTGAGGGACATCAAGATTCAATCCATAACATAATTCACAAGAGAGGGTGAGGTTTTAGTGATAATATAGACCTAGTTAGTAAAAATATACATAGTAGATTGTAAGCCCCCCCCAAAAAAACCTGAGATAAATACTGAGGGGTAAAAAAAAGGTATTCCAAGCAAAATATGAACTGCTTTTTCAACAAATGAATATATAAAGGCAAATGTACTATATATATACTAGAGGCTATTCATCTATTTACAAAGATGTCATACTGTCAATTACAACATGAATAGAACTGAAAATGATTAAATTAAGTGAAAAAATCCTGGTACAGAAAGGCAATACCACTTTACCTCACTGGTGTGTGGAATATAAAAAGTTGGTATTTTAGATACTGTAAACAGAATAGTGGTTTCCAGTGGCTGGTAAGAGCAGGATGGAGGGATGGAGAAAGGTTCTTTAATGGGTACAAAATTACAGATAGATAAGAGGAATAACTTCTAGTGCCCTGGTACACAGAAAGTGAATATAGCTAATAATAACTCACTGGATATTTTATTTTAAAATAGATTAGAGGAATAACTTCTAGTGCCCTGCTACACAGAAAGTGAATATAGCTAATAATAACTCACTGGATATTTTATTTTAATTTAAATATTTTATTAAAAATTTTGGTACCAGAAATCAAACTCAGGGACTCAAGCTGGCCCTGATGAACTGCATTCCCAGCCCCTTGCATATTTTAAATTATTTAGAAGAGAGAATTCCAAAAGAAGAATAAAGGGAGATACAAATGATCTACAGATGTGAAAATTCATCACTTACTGGTAATCAAGAAAAAGAAAACATGATGATATACTAGTAGACCCACATTAATAAAAAAAGGATGAGCATTCCTAATCCAAAACTCTGAAGTCCCAAATGCATCCAAATCTGAAACTTTTTTGAGAGCTTCCAATTTTGAATTTCAGATTTTGTAATTAGTGATACTCCACTGGTAAAAAAATTATGTAATATGCTAAAATGCAAAATATTCTTCAACCTTAAACATTTCTGGTCTTAAATGCTTATTTCAGACAAAGGATAGTCGTGTTATACTAGAACATCTGCTTGTTATTCAGTTTGTTAAGCAAAGTACATTCTCATGCATTGAGGTAGGGGAGTGTTAATTGACATACTAATTTTTGTCAAAGAGGCATTATCTGGTGAAAGACTTTTCTTTTTGAACCAACTTTAATCAGGATCCTCAGAATCTTCTCAACTACACTTCAACATTGTTTTGCCTTTGCAATAATCCAGCAAAGGGATTTTAGGAAGAACCTTCCTCTCCTTTGATATCTGACCCCCTCTGATATCTGATGAAGTAATCTCTCACTCTTGATATTTAAATTATTTGGAAATCTTTTGTATGAATCTGGTTAGATAAGATTAGCAAGAATACCCCACCCTCGATGTCCACTGACTAATTCTCTCTGTTCAACTATAAATTTTCAGTTTTCCCTGTCATATTTAGTGTTAACTCCATCATTTTTTTCTATTGCCATAAAATTCTATTGCAATAGTCGAATACAGTCTTCCTTACTGTCTAGATAAGTGTTAGAATGATTTTCCTTCCATATTGGTTAGATAAAGTGTCTGCATATCCTTTGACATATAATTGTTTTTTATTTCCATAGTATACAAGAGTTTGTGCTGATTTGAACCAACTATGAATCAAAAATCTTATAGAAGCATGTTTTGCAATTATCTGAAATGGAAAAATACCCAAATATACATAAACCAGATAAATATGTAAGTATCAACATGGATGAATCTTAAAAAAATATTATTGATCAAGAGATGATATATGGAAAAACATTTATTCTATAAAAATAAATTGAAATTAAATTTAAAATAAATTGTGTATACTTTTGTACACTGTAATAGTTCTTAGGTGTATTAGATTACCTAGGCTAGAGTCTGAAGTTATCTAACCATGCCTGCCAAGTCAGATGTATTTAATTACTTCACCTCATTTTTTATAATAAATTTTTTAGCCTGTATCTCTTACTGCTTCTTTTTTCTTTTTGAACTCTAACACACATATTACACATGCATGCTTAAGTACATTAATCAGCTTTCCATCACTGTGCCAAAATATCTGAAATAAACATCTAAGGAAGAAATATTTGTTTAGGTTCATGGTTTTAGAGGTTCTAGTCCATGTTTTTTTTTTTTTTTTGGCTTTCTTGCTTTACATCTATGATAAGGCAAAAAGATCATTGTGGAGGATGTAGGAAGAAAGTTGCTCATCTCGCAGCAGCCAGGAAAGGATAAGGGTTTCAATATCCTCTTGAAAGGCATGGCTTACATGATGTACATTCTACAACGAGACTCCAACACTGAAACTTTCACTATCCGGGGACCAAGTTTTTAACACACTAGTCCTTGATGGACATTTATGATGCAAATCATAACAACAATTAATTAAATTGTAAAGAACACAGAATTTATGGGAAGGGACGACTGGATATGAGTTTACCATGAATGACAGCTTCCTTTAAGAGCTCACTATTGTGCCTCCTCACAATAACCCGCCCTACACTGCAGGGTGCATTTTTAATTTTTTTTCTTCCCTTTTTCATCCCTCTATAAAACTTGGTCCAAACTTCCTTTGTAGGGCCCATTTACCTTACTCTTCTGTTTTTTGTTTTTTGTTTTTTGTTTTTTCAGCTTTAATTGAGTTTATTGGTACATTTTAGGGATACAGTACAGTTACATTCATTGTTGGGATCTTGTACCTCTACATGACAAGTCTTTATTCTCATTTTTTCCCCTTACCCGTGCTCTCCCTTCACCCTCTCCTCCCCTCCCCATCTACAAACACTTTATTTTCATTATCTCACATTTTTTTCTTTTCCCTTATTACCCTTCCTACCCATCCCACCTTTTTTAATAAATATGAAACAGTGCCACTGTTTATGTTTGTTACATTCAAATTTTTATCCCAGACAGAAAGCACCTAGAAACCACATCTTGAAAGGGACTCTAGCACCCTAAAGCCCAATAACATGACTGTTTGATTTTATTTTTCATTTTTGTAGACTATTTTTCCTGTCCCTCCATTTTATGTCTGGATCTTAAAGAGTCAAGTGAATTTCTCACAGGCAGAATATTGTTGAATATTAGTTTTGTTTATTTTTGTTTTTGTGTGTGCTTTGTTTAGCTATCAAGGCAATTTAAAAATCATTTAATCGGCAAATTAAAATCCATTTACACTTAAGACTGTTATAATGAAGTTTCCATTAAATATCAGTAAGCACTTTTCTTTTGCTACATTTAGAATTCTTTGTCCTGAATTGTTGATAGTTGGATCATACCATGCTTTTTTTTTTTTTTAATCAAATCTATCTGTGGTCCTTCAGGACACCTGGACCTGAATATCTACATTATTCTAAGGATACAGGAAGTTTTTAATATGTAGTTTCTTGCTTAGGGTTTTATGCCCTTTTTCTCTGTCTTTTCTCCTTTAGGGATACCCATAAATTTAATATTTATTTAGTGCTGCCTTTAAGTCTCACATACTTTTTGCATTCTTTTAGATTTTTCTTATTTCTTACACTGTTCTTTCTCCTCTCTCTTAGGAATGCTCATAATTTGAATTTTTTGGTCTGTTGTTGTTACCAGGATTGCGGTGCTAGAAATCTCCTTTCAAAGGTGATTTCTAGGTTCTTTCTGTCCGGAACAAATAATTTGTTAAGACAAGGAAACTGTTAGAAGGGTTTTGCTATCTTGTAGGCAGATAAAGAAACAGGCACTCTAGAGCAATTTTGGGCCAAGCAAAAGTAGGAAAATAAGTATACTTTACAGGACAAGCTATCATGAAAGAGCACAATACAGTACCAAAAACCTCAAAGTACACTGTCCTTTTTTATTTACCCCTTCTCTTGTTGGCCTCAGATGTAGTCAGTCCTATCAAACACCTGCTGAAGTTTTCCTGAGAAACATGAAAGCAGGGCTTTAGGAACTGTTCTCACCCTGGGATTTTGTAATTAGCAGGTTACATCTACTTCTCCAGCCAGTCAGCCCTGCCCTGTTCTCCTGCTTCATTGCTGCCGTAGATCTCAGGAAATGGCTACATACATTGCAACTTTTTTCTTCCTTTTAAAAATCTCACTGGATTTAAAAAAAAAAATGTGTTCATGTTTAGAAAGTCTTGATCTAGTCTTATCTTGAGGCACTCACAGGCACTTTTTATTGCACTTTTTGCTCTTGTAACTGCAAGATTTTTTAAGAATTTCTGATGAATTCTTCACACATATAATGGTTTTCCTATTTTAACTAATTTAATATGTATTTCCTTGTATCTCATTGATTTTCATCATTATACCTTTTAAATTCTTTTTTCAAAAATCAATTTCTTAGGACCTAGGATTTAGCTCAGTGTTTCTGCCCACTGCCTTCCAAGGGCAAGGTCCCTAGTCCAATCCCTTATACCAATAAGTAAGTAAATAAATAATCTCCTTTTCTTCAGAATTTGTTCCTAGGCAGTTACTATATTCCTTTTAGCCTTTACACTGTACTGCTTTTTCAAACTTCTTATGTCTTTGCATTTATATTTGTACATTCAATGGACTTGGTGTCTCTACCAATTCTTTTGGGGGAGAGAATTTAAGACAGGGTCTTCCTGTGTGGTTCAGGCCTTGAATTCACTGTGTACCCTATGATGGTTTTGAATTTGCGGTGCTCCTCCTTCCTCAGCCTCCCAAATCATGGGGCCTCACATGCCACCTCACTCACCTATACCAATTTTATGTTAGTGTTTGTGGCAAGACAATTTCTCCTGAAGACAAATATTAGGGTTAAAATTCAGTATGCTATATTGACTTTTGCTCCAGTTGTGTGCCATTGTGTAGCCTTTATGTAGCTTTTTCAGCTGTGATTAAAGACCTTTTCACACATTTTATTTTTATTATTATGTTTGTTTTTATATGTTTGAATGATATACTATTTATAATTGCTTTTGTTTTATTATATTTATACAATTACATTCTTTTATCTTTATTAAGTTTATTGGTACATTTTAAATATACAGTACAGTTACATCCATCATTGGACTCTTGTATGTTTACGTGACTTACCTAAGTTCTTATTTTTCTCCATTTCCCAGCCTTCATTTTGTTGCAGAAGGAACTAGTAAATGACACACAGAGACACAGAAGTGGGTAAAACAAAAAAAAAATTACTTTGCTAGCAAAGGGTCAGTTTGCACCAAATGCTGTGTCAAATGGACTGACCCTGGGCTTGGTTACAATCTTTCTTTTATAGGTGTTTTACAATTATGACCTCATTTTAGGTAGTTCAGATAGACATTCCAGTTTTCACTGTTCCCATCACAAATCATGGGCACAAGACAGTTCAATGTTAACCCAAATGTAGCATTTTCTTTCAGGATGTTTATATTTAGCCATTCCAGCCCACAGAAGTGGAGTTTGGAGTTAGGAAAGCAGGACTGATGATTTTCCTTTAATATTAACTTTTTTATTTCAAATCATTTAAAAAAATTCTCTCTATCACCTTCACCCCCTACACCCTCCCTGTTTACAAAGACATTGTTTCCATGTTTTTCTATTTCACATATTTTTTTCTTTTCCCTTTTTGTCTTCCCCTGCCCCTCCCACTTCCTCTAGTCTTTTCTTCCTATTGTACAATATCAGTTATACGCTTTGATCCTTATTTACATTTTTAGCTTTTCACACCAGATAAACGATTCAGTATTTACACATGTGTGACTTGTCAATTTCACTTGAGTATGGCCTCATTCTGCATCCTCTTAGCTATAAATAGTTTTACTTTCTCATTACATTTACGTTTGCATAATAATTACATTCACTGTAGGGGATTGTTAATGTACATAAAATGATTTAATTATTTTGACATCTTTCCTCACTCCTCTGTTCCATTCCCTCCATCTCTTGATCTTCTTGCAAAAGACCTAGTTTTCTATTTCTTACTATGTATCTTTTATTTTGCTCTTTATTTAGACTTTGGATTTCTCATATAAGAAAATCCACTGATTATTTAAGCATGTATCTCTCATTTATTGCACTTAACTTTACGGTTTCAAGATACATTTGGCCCTTAGAGAAATATAAACTAAAACACCACTGAGATTGCATCTTACTCCAGAAAGAATGGCTTCCATGGACAAATTGTGTAATGAAAGGCTGAATATCATACACGGGGAAGTGGCTTTGGAAAGGGGAAAGGAACTGGTACAGCACCTCATATAGCAGTGGGAACTGAGAGTGTGAAGCTACAGGGGCAGTTATTGCTTGCACCTTAAATATTCCCGCAACGTTCAAGTGTTGAAAACATGGTCCCCATCTGATTTTGCTATTTTTGAGCTGTAAGGAAAACTCTAGGCAGCTGTGTTTAGTTGAAGAACTAGGCTACTGTAAGTAGTCTTTTGAAGAGTATATTTTGTGCCCAGACCACCCTTCTATTGCTCAGCTTTCTGTCCACCAAGAGAAAAGCTTTTCTGTTCTACCACATCTTCTTTGTCAACTTCTTCTGCCTCCCCATCAGTCCAGATGCACTAGAAACCAGTTACCATAGACTGAAACCTCTGAAAGCATGAGCTGAAGTAACACTTTCCTCCTTTAAATACTTTTTTAACAGGTATTTTTTCATAGTGATACAAGGATGACTCATACAAGTAACATGAGGGTGATTCACTTCCCCTGTGAATTTCGCAGTGCAGGTGGTTCAATGTGCTTTGCAGGGAAGCATGTAGTGCATCACCTAACTGTCACTCCACAGGTCCTGTGTGAGGATGCAATCATCCTGCTAACCTCTGGCGATTCTGCATCGTCGTGCATAGCAGCAGTGACTATCCATCTATGCATATCAGTAATTGCCACATTAAGTGTGTCATGGAAATGGATTACTCCAGCAGCCATGTACTGCAGTGGGATGGTGTACAATTGATTTGTCTCAAAATGGTACTGTGTAGCAGTGGCCTACATGGAAATAACTACAATATTTGCAGGGTTTCTGTGTGGAACCATGTGTACTACTTCACAGCTTCCCCAAGTGGGCTCAGGCCCTAGAAAGGCTGGTTAGGATTTCTACACAGCAAAAGCTGTAGCTATGACTGTTGCTATCAGCAGCCTTACTGTTTCTCATTTGGAGCATGTACTCAGGTACAAACTGGTCTAGACTATGGCCATGTAGCAGTCCATATAAGGAAATTTATTTTCTTCTTTTCAAAAGTGTTTCATTTTAATATATTAAAGTAGACATTAATAAAGAAAATATAAAAGTGTTCTATGAAATCATAATTTTTCAAAAGAAAAAATAGAGAATAACCACAGTAAATACACTGTGTATCATGATCTTAAAACAATATACTTTAATTTGCTAATCCATCAGCTCATTTCTTAATAATACTGTATCTTTTTACATAACATGTTTTAAGTATTGACAAAGTATATCACATTCTGTGTAATTCTGTACTCTTCTTTACCACATCTCTGGAATCTGCAATCCAGTTTCTTTGGTTTACCAAGCTTCTGTGCTTTCCCCCACTTATTCTAGGTGAGTAACAGCTTTTAATTATGTTTTTTCTCTGTTTTTGTTTTTTCTTTGTTGAGACAGAAAATATCCAGTTCCTTTAATCAGCTTTCTTACTACTATTCTGCTTCTCCATGTGGACTTAACCAATTTTCAGAGGTTTTTAACGTAACAATCCTTAAGTTCCAGTGTCATCCATTCTTCCTTTACTTGCTTCAGCTGCTCAATCTCAGATCTGCTACTTTTATTAATCCACACCTTCAAAGATTATGTTGATATAGATGATTTTGAAATTAGAAAGTAATAATATTATATATACACCCTTTAGGTGGTTGTAACATCTTAAAGCAGGAAGCATACAATTTATAAATTGTATAGTGTCTAAAATATTATTTAAAGTAGCTCTAAAGTGACATGATTTTTAAAGACTATATTTTAGAACAATGAATAATAAACAAGGAAATACAGACTATAGCTACATAGGTTGCTTTTAACATAATCAGGGGGATAATATCACAAATATTCAAAGCAAGCTGTAAGAAAAATATCCACTTACAAAGTTTCAAAAATTCCATCACTATACACAAAATAATGTTAGTATTAATTTATTGCAATAACTACTATAGTTAGTAACATTTATACTCAGATTTCAAACACAAGGTAAATCATTTAAATTCCCAGTATCTGTCGCACATCTATTGCTAGATCCTTAGTGTCACATTCTCAAACTTATAAAGGCAGTCCTTGAATTAAATACTCCAGTTCAAGCTTTAACACAGGAATGAGAGTTGATCTAACCTGACAGTTCTCTAGAAATAATCATTCTGACATGTCAAAGACGGTCCATGCTGGGATCTCTACATTATTCAAAAATGATGAAATCTAGGGAGAAGAAAAGACATGACAGAAACTCCTACATCTGAGAATTAAATACTTCAAAAGTGAAAAATGCTGTAATTCATATGGGGTCAGATTGAGTGTGAGAGATGAGAATACAATCATATATATCATTAAATGTATTCAACTTTGTTCTCAACTTTTGCCATACTCATTAAACTTCTCAAATTTGTTCAAAAGGTGAATAAGGCAAACTTGTCATATAACTTCCATAATCAGTGTTATCTTTCGATCTGATGTTTTAGTATTTAGTAAATACTTAGTGGTATAACTATATTAAGAAACATTAATTTTCTTCTGTCTTAAGTTTTAACTGTTCCATTTCATGTTTTTGTCCTTGTAATTTTCCCTAGAAATTTTTGATAATTACCGATTATGTTTCAGTTATCTGTCTTGTTTATTGAGGTTAGACATTAACTAGAACTAGGGAATATTACCACCGTTTCTCCCCATTTATAACATAGCAAGGAATGATTTTCATTTGATATTATTAAATATAAGGTATTTTTTCTGTCAACAAAAGGAATTAGTGATTTTTCATGCTTCACTATCTGAATTAAAACAAAATCTGCAAGAGTAACTTCCAGAGTTGATGCGGTGGTTCTGATACCTTTGACCAACACAGTCTTTGATCTTTATGTCGAGTCCACCAAACCATAATGGCACCGCTGTCAACCTATGAGTAGCAAACTAATCGAGCTGACTCAGCTGGGCCGTTTATTGCACCCTGCTCACAGAGGAGGGCCAGAAGTGATAGATAGCTCCATTAACTCTGCTTGACTAATGCACACATGGGGAAAACCAAATTGGGAACTGGAAACTTTTTTTTTAACTCTTTCCATGACAAACTGCAGGGATGCAGTCAGTTCATTTTCTACTTGTAATAAGGCCAATATTCAGGAAAATGAGTAATAACTACAAAAAGCAGTAAAAATAATATTTCACTTTATGGAATAGTGTTTGATTCTTAATTAGCACATTTCAGGCCATACTGTCAAAATATTTTCTCAGTATCATTACAAATATCTGAAAACACTTTAGGATTGAATTTCTCATTTTAAACATTAAAATTTTTTAGCTGAAATAGAATGGCAATTCTCATGATGTTAATATATACTTATATTGCCTAGTACAGGTTTTATTTAATACTTATGTGATATTTATATAAGCTTATTTGTATATAGATAGGGATTAAGTACAAATTTACCTCAGATTCATAGTTATTTTCTGATTTTCTTTATTCAATATTCAAAGATATTATCATTTATTTTAGGTTCAAAGTAAGAATTAAAAATTTGAGGGGTAGATAAGCTTTATTAGTTTTATTAGGGATTGTGTATTCATGAATAAGCTCATGAGGAAAACACAAAGTATTACCACTTTCCTAACATTTGTTCATTTTAAAATGAGTTATTTACAAGAGTCAGAAACTATAACTTGGCAAGGTTTCAGTTGGCACTTCCTTTTACTCATATTACAAACCTGATATAAATCATTTAATTATTGCTAATATTACTATTGATAATGGAAAAGAAATAAAAGTCTAGGGCATCTATAAAACAAAACAAGACTGAAAATTTCTGATTTTTTTCTTATTCTTCTAGATGTGATTTCTTTTTTGGTACCGGGATGGAACTTGGGCCATTGCACTAGTGAGGCAGGTGCTGGAATCACTGAGCTTAATCCCGAGCCCTAGATCTGATTTTAATTATAATAAAAAATTAGAATTTGGCAGAAGATTTAAAGTAGCTTTATCTCTTCATCCCTAATACACTTTTTCGCTTATATTCAGGTAAATATTACTTTTTAAAAAGATTTCAGGACATGTTTAAGGTACTGAGAATAATTTAATTATCTCAGACCCTAAGGGAAAAAGAAAGGAAGAAATACAAATTAAAAATTATAAAATAATATCCTTCCAACAACTATTATTGAGTACCTACTACATAACAAGCATAGTACTTGACAATTGCATATATTGGAGAGAAAAAGTAGATGTGATCTTCAAGGAGATAAGACATAAATGATTATACACACAAAAATATAAAATGTTAAATTTGACAAGAAACAATGATGAAAAAGACCAATGTATTTCTAAAAATACTTGATCATATGGGTAAAATTTTTTCATGGGGGTAAGCAATGGAAATGTAAGTATGGGAGATTTTGAATGATGGAAGAAGTATGTTCCATGTCATAATAGGTGACTTGAAACATCCAGGAGAGAAAGACGTCAGTGTGACAGCAACTCTGAGAAACAGAAGAGCCTGTGTGAGCTGGACGGCCAAGAATAAGATGGCTCAAACAAGGCAGAATGCACCAATTTACAAATATGAGAGCTCCTCCTAGATCACAGAAAGCAGCAGGGTTTTAAGCAAAGACCAACATGTTTAGATTAACGGGTTTTTTTTTTAAATATCATTGTGCCTGAACTGCATAACTAAGCTAAAGCTACATAAAAGACTACTTTGAGGTTATGCTTTAGGCCATATGCAAAAACATAGGTTGCTAGTGAAACAAAGGGAGGTGAATACATACAAGAGATATTTATTAAGTAAAAAAGTAGGACTCAGTGATAGTTCATATTTGGAAAGGACTGAGAGAGGTAGAAGTCAAAGTTAAGTATTATGTTTCTATCTTGTAAAACTGGGTGAACTGGTTCTGTTCATTAAAATAAAAACAATCGAAAGAAAACAATGTTTAGAAAAGTGACCAGAGAAAGAAAGTTTATTATTTTCAGGTTTGAATTGCTTGATTTGCTGTAGTTTTTAAATATGTCAGTGGAAATGTCTGAAAGTCATTTGATTATCTGAATGAATAGGCGTGCAATGATTGTATAAAGAGTCTGAAGGGCATAAAAGAAATTGGCATAGGAAAAATTCAAGTTGAAGAGAGAAAGAATTCAGAAGAAACGTAGAAGGGAAACAAGGGCATTTCTGGTAAAAATGCCTGCACAGAGAAGTATATAAATCTTTAAATGATATTACGAATCAAGACTGTTTTTGCAAAATACATTAAAAGAATGAGGAAAAGTTCGGCAACAGACAGTTAAGTAGGAGTAATTTGTTGTGATGTGCTGTTACAAGATAGGATGACTATAGTCAACTTTGCCCTGCATGTTTCAAAAACCTATAGAAAAGGAAAGTTTTTGGGTGTTTGTACCATAAAGAAATGACAAATACTCGAGAGATAGATATACTTGATTGAAGTATTGTACAATATATTCTTGTATTGAATCATCACAAAATACCCCACCAATATGTACAATTTTTATATTTTTATATGTTATGGTTTAGATATACAATGGCCCCCAAAGCCTGGAGTATTTGGAGGAGCCTGGATTACGGGGTCATCATTACATACTTTCTGTTAGGAGGTGGAGGCTGCTGGGAAGGGGTGGACCATGATGGGCAAGAGCTGGAGAGGCGTGTTATTCCTCCCTACCTTCTTACTTGACTCTCTTCTTCCTGGTTTCCAGAATATGAGCAGCTTTCCTCTAACAAGAACCTTCTACCATGTCTCCCTGCCTTGGAGCTAACTGACTGTGGACTTAAAAAATTTGAACCAAAATAAACTTTTCCACTTTTAAATAGCGAGTGGGAACTAAAGACAAGAAAGTGACAAAGACACTAGGATCAGTTTAACAACTTAATTTAATTAGAAAGCAAAATAAACTGTAATTAAATTCATATTAAATATTGTATACTTTTTTGTATTTAATGAACCAACAGTAATTTGTTCATTCTAACCAAATTCAATGTATACTATGGCAAAATGAATTTTCTAGAAAATATCAATGTATAATAAATAAAATCTACCACAATTTAAATAAAATAACAGGAACTCTTTGTGTCTTAGTGTATAGATGCTCATAATTTCTTGCAAAATATTTCCTTTGTCAAGAAACAAGAATGTTTAAAACACTTCATACTAATCAGAAGTCAAATAAGGTGACCAGAAAAACACACATTCTTTGGTTCCAATTTATCTGTGAAAGAACATATTTAAGTGATGAATACAATGATAAAAAGTCTAATTAACAAAGTGGGAAAAAATTTAGAGCATATAGTTCCTAAGAAGTATCAGTCCATGGAGCAAGGGAGAGTTTATAGATGGAGCTTGTAGAATTAACAGGACTGGTTCTTAGTCTTGTAAAAAACAAAGAAAACTGAACAGGTTTGATCACAGACAATTTTCGTTGTTAGCAGAAAATTTAGAGTATTCATCTGAGATTTAATTTTTCTGTGAAATATTGTCAAGACATTTGGGGGAAATGTAGGAATTCGGAGGTTACTCATTTATGTTAGGGGATTAGAGAAATTCATAGGCTTCAAATAAATAAAATAAAATTGTACCTTGCAGCACATGATAAAATTTAGCAGACCGTACATCAAATACATTACTGAAAAGTGAGCAAAGAGCTATGGAAAATAGGAGGGCAGACAGTGAATTTTGCTAAAAATTAGTGAAAGCCTGATAGAAACGGTTTATGGGTTGACTACAAAGATAAAAAGGTGATTATCAGTGGGGAAAGAAGAAGGACAGTAATAGTAAAGGAAGCATCTTTGAGAGAAGCATAAAAACATATTCAAGGAATAACTGCAAATGGATTGAAACAGAATCATCCAACAGGATGGCTGGTCTGTATGAGATGTCCTTAGGGTGGCCACTTTTTTCCTCCTCCTTCAAAAAGGCCAAAAATCAGGGGGAAGAATCACTGGGGAGCACTTACCTACCTTAATTTTCTTGCTAATTGGGAAATTTTTACTCCAATCCCAAAAATCAATCAAGTACTATTATTTGAACAGTAAATAAGCTAAATGTGACATCTCATGGTTGTTCATGAAAACTAATTCAGACTTAGAGTAAAATACATGTACTATTTTGCATCATTTTTATATTGTCATGTAATTATTATATATATATCATATTTAGTATATTTTAATGCTGCATTTAATGGTATTAGACAATAGATCACTAAAATAATCACTGCTAATAAACTAATATTCTCATACTTAATATCTGTTGTAGTCAGGGTTCGCAAGGGAAAAGATTTAATACAGCACACATACTTTTATAGAATCATTTTAAAATATTCACCCAAAAAGTCAAATGAAAAAGAGTGTAAGAGATCCTTTCACACGTTAGAGACCCAAAGAATCCAGCTGAAGGCCTATAGCCCATGGCAATGTCTCACACCAATCCGAATCAAGGATCTGCACCTCGAAGTCCCAGGGGGCAGTGGTGGAAGCTAGAAAGTTTGTGCCAGTGGGATGAAAGATTTTGAGGCATGTGCACTGGAGCCAGGAAGTGACGCTCAAAGCAAAGCCCAGAGCTCCCTCAAAGGGAATAGCAGCCATCCCCAGGGATAGCAAGGTCATGAGCTCCTCTAAAGAGAATAGCCAAGTTCATATGAGGAAAACCAGCCACAACAAAGCTTCTCTTGAGAAATCAGCAGCACTCAATCTTCACCAACTATACTTCTTTTATGCCATTGGCAACAATCTTCAGTTGGGCCTTCCATATCCGGAACCATGCTCAGTCCAGCTGGGGCAATCCCACTTACATTGACCATGGATTAATTCACCACAATATAAAGTTCTAGGATTAATGGTTGTGGTCTAATTCATTCTTTTGTTATTAAAGTTAATGTTTTTAATGTGAATTTTTATTATTGCTTATTATTCTTAAGGATTTTAATACATCAACAATGTATTTAAATGTGTGCTGTACACCATATACTTTGTGATTTGAACAAATGATTATGAGGAATAATACAATGCTATGACTATTCATAGCATTAGTATTTTGTTGCATTTAATATTTAGAGATATGTATCATATTGACATTTGTTATATTGTCAAAGTGAATTGCATAAGGACTGCAAATCTGAAATAACATTAACATTTTATCAAATATTTGATGCAAGAGTAATGAAATGAGGCTCTCTAAGGCAATAATTATAATATTTAAATTATCAAAATCATATAAATTTGCTAGATATTTAAGATATTTTTAATCTTTATTTAATTTTCAAAAGAATGTAACTTTGCTGCTTAATTTTGTTTTTTAATATATTTATGTTTTACTTATGCACATTTTCTATATAGAACATATGACTATGAAAAAATGTAACAACATATACATTAAATATGATTTTTGTCTGTCTGCTTGTTCAGCACACTGTGTCCAGTAAATAAAGAATGGTTTGTCTCAAAATAGATAGTTCTTGAATATTTATGGTTAAATGTGTACTTTGTCGATGATTTTTAATTATCTTAAGACAGATTTCATATTGTGTACTTTAAATCATTTTTATGTTCTCTTCTTTACATCATTGCATTTTAGACAGGTTGTTTCAAAATATAATTTATAAAGACCCAAAACCAATTTTTAGTTTTTACTACTCTGCAAATATTATTATTAGATATTTTTGCAGAGCATTTGACTACACATAAGGGGCTAGATAATTAAAATTGGCTTAAGCCATAAGAACATTTGTTGTTTACTTAATTTCTAAAGTTGATGGTCCAGTTGCTGCTTTTGTGATTTAGAAAAATCATTGATTTCCCAAGATATCGCTATCCTTCAGCTAAAAGCTGTGATGAGCATATGAGTGACGGCCTTAATATTTTTGTTAGGTGGTTGTAGAAACTTTTAGCATCCTTTTTACTCTTTCTACAAAAGGGCAGCAGTGGCAAATTAAAATATAAAATATTTTCTTTGTGTAGTTTTAAAGATTCTATTAGAAAAATGTCCTATATGCCCACAGCCTTCTCCTTCCTCACCTCTTATTGGCTAGAAGTGGGTCACACGCTCTGAAAAGATTATGCAACCACCTGCCAGGATCAGTCATTCTGTTTATACAAATATCTGGGTGTGTCAGTGAGCATGTTTCTGGGTGAAATTAACATTTGAATCTTTGGACTTAATAAAGCATAGTGCCTGCCTCAAAGTGTATGAACATGACACACAACTAATGGAGAGCCTGCATAAAGGAAGACACAAAGGAAGGAAGAAATGACCCCCTTTTCTCCCTGACTGTATACGTTAGACCAATTTTCAGACCCATACCATTTAAATGAAGAGGAAACTGGTTCGCATTAGAAAAGAGCTTTGGCACAATACTGAAAATTTATACCACCACTTTTTCTCTACCCTTGCCAAAGAGCTCTATAGTCTGCTATGTGGTAAATGTGGTTCAAGAAAAGGAGAAATCTCAGACTTTTCAGGAACTGATGGAACTTACACTACTTGTAGCAGACCTAAAACCTCACTGTGACTCAGAGAAGCTCAGGTGGGCAATGGAGCTTTAGCTCTTATTCATCTCAAAGTGGACCCATGTTGTCTCTGAATTCATGGGGTAGTTATGTTTCCAGTTCTGGCATGTATATTGAGAATAGATTTGTTCAACAACTATTAAAATCTCCACATTATTTCCCTGACCTGTGGAGTGAGGTATATGTTGGTGGAAAAGGCTAAGCAGAAGACAGAATTTTCTTTATATGTGCAAAAATAGTAAGCCAAAATGAACCCTACATTCCCACAGAGATTGCAAGAGTGAGTGCTGACTTGAAAGATGTAGGGGTAGTGATTCCTATCACATTCCCATCCGACTAGCCTATTGGTTCTGGGCAGAAGACAGATCCATCATGGAGAATGACAAGGGGTTATTCAAAGTTTAAACAGGTGATAACTTCTATTTACAGCTCTGCATCAGATGTGGTTTCATTGTTTGAGAAAATTAACAAACCCCATGGGAATGTGCATGCAATTAGTAACATGGCAGATGTCTTTTTGTGTGCTCCTGTCCATACATTCCAGAAAAAGCAGTTTGCTTTCAGCTTGCGAGTAATACAACATCACTGTATTATCTTATATGCACAATCAACCATAAAGGTCTGTGTCATAATGTGGTTCATGGGAAATTTGAGCACCTGTGTTTCTCAAGGTATCAGATTCATCCTTCTCATTGATTATATCGATTAGCCCTCATGAACAAGAAATAGAAATGCTCTAGCATTTTTATCAAAACATTTATATGTCAGAGGGTAGGAAATTGACTAAAATTCTGGGGACTTTTATGTCAGTAAAATTTCTAAGGGTCTAGTGGTATGGAATATGTCAAGGTATTAAATCTAAGGTGAAAGATTACTAGTTTCATTAGTCCTGTTCCTATGACCAGAAATATTTCAAGTCAGTTTCACCATATTTTATTGATCATAGAAACCAGAACTGATTCAAAGTGGGAGACAAAAGAAGCAGGTGAACTCCAGTAGACAAGTGTCATTGAGGTTCCTGACAAACCCATAATTATCTACTTTGCTTTTTATATGTGTTTTCTCCAAATTATAGAATGTTTCATTACTGTTACACCATTCTATCATCAATTAATTTAAAAGGGTTATCTATCACATTGATTTCCCTCTCTCTTCATTTCACATTTCCCTTCTCCTTGCCATACAATTGGCAATCTGAGGATCTGATACTGTCATTTTATTTGTGCATACTGATATTGATATTTTATTTATATACTATCTAGGAAAATGTCAAATTTTCTGTTTTTTAAATTTACCCAAATTTTAAAAACATTGTAAAATAAATATTATATTTACTTATATCATTATATTTATATATAGTAGGGGTTTTTGTTTCTTGCTTAAGAGTTATAACATAATACATTCAGCACGTTTAGATTGTCTTTACCTTGAGTGACATATAGATGGCCTCCAACTCATTTCCACATCAAATAATACTGCAATGAATATCTTTTTAAAGTGTTATGAATCTATGTAAACATTTTATGTACTGAGTTACTTATCATGAGGAGTAAAAATTTGTAACTTTCAAGTAATGTGGTATCCACTTATCACAAGCTTTGGTTCAGATATAGTACCTTTAGAAATGTATATTAGTCTATGCTACAATTTGCCAAGATGTTTTATAAATCTGGTGGGTGTAAAGCAATTTAACATTGTATTTTAATTTACCTAGTTTAGTGATAATTGTCACCATATGCTTAGTAATATTTGAATCCTTTGTGTTTCATCTTTTGTGTTTCATCTTGCCTATTTTTCTAATTACATTTCTGTTTCTTTTGTTCTCATGGTTGTGGAGGATTTGCAGGAATGTCAGGCATAGTCTAGTTATTTATTTCTCTGTTATCAACCTACAAAACTGCAAATATTTTTATTCATTATTTCTCTCATTTGTGATGTAAATTCTAAAAATCATGTATACAGAAGCATAATTTACACGTGGTGCAGTATATAAAAATTATAATGCAAGTTTGTTTAAGAGGCAGGCTGTGATGTTAAGTTCTGAAAATGTGCTCATTTGCAATTATCACCATATTATACAGCAGTGAATTATTTTAAAGCTGAAATTATTAAATTTAATGGAAGAAAATTTAATTATTTGGCACCTTTTATGAAGTCCTTCCTTACTGGTCAGCTACAAACATTATTCCTTAAATTAACTACTGTTAACAATTTCACTTTTCACATTTCAGTTTCAATCAATCTTTAATCTCCTTCTGTAGTGGTTTTGATATGATATGAGTGTGTTTCCCAAAGTTTTATATGCTCAGTCCACCAGATGATGATGCCAAGAGGTGGGAACACTTTTAAAATGGGGAGCCTAGTGCAATATATTTCAGTCATTTGGTATCACTGAGAAGTGATTAATACAGTTATTTGGGATCACACTTAGTTCCCGTGAGAACAAGTTGTTATTAAAAGAAAAAAAAAAAGCCTGATCTCTGACTCTTTAGCTTTCTGTCTCAACACGTGATACCCACCTCTTGTGCCCACTCCCACTATGATGCCATCTGTTAAGCTGTGATGTAGCCAGAAGGCCCTCATTAGCATACTGGCACCATGTTCTTAAATACCAAAAACTGTGAGCTAAACAAACTTCTTTTCTTTATAAAACATCCAGCCTCATTATTACAGTTTGGATCTTAAATCTATCTCAATGTGAATATTCCTAAGGTTCTGTTACCATCCTATGATGTTTTGTTGGACAAGGGGAACATTTAAGAGATGGGCTGTGATAGGAGGAATATGAGTCATTTGGAGAATATTCTTGAAGGGTTAATGAAAACACTGGCTCCTTCTGTGTCTCTCTCTCTCTCTCTACTTCCTGGAAGGCATGAAGTGAGTAGCTGTGCTCCACTGCTTGTCCCCTGCTCTGATATTCTGTGCTGCCACGGTCCCCAAAACAGAAGCCACTCAACATGGACTCTAATCTCTAAAATAATGAGCAAAAATACATCTTTCCTTTTTATAAGTTGGTTTTCTCAGGTTTTTCATCACAGCAACCAGAAGCTGATTAACACTCTCAGGTATCTTTGTTACAAGATAGCAGAAAATGGACTAAAACAATGACTTATAAGAATGTTACCTTGGAATCTATTTTTCAGATTCTGTGTACATGAGTCAGTTTCTCCAGCAAGTTTAACAGAACTCTATCCTTTCCTTTATAATGTAAGTTTCTGTACGTGCCCAGTTCACACCTTTAGCTCTCTGTATGGTGCAATTCAGCTGTGCAATTTGTGCAATTACATCGATTCATTATTTTTGATTCATCTGGATTTGAAGTTTTTCTAATAGTTGGTGAATAAAATTATTCCTTAAAATTATGTAGCTATTAAATATAGACTGAATCTATTGAGTTCCTAAAATATCCTAACGGAATTTTGATTGAAACTAATTAAACTTTATATATTAGAAAGGATTGACAGCATTATATTGCAAACTAACATTTGACAGTTAGGAATATCTATTTATTCAGAATTTTTTTAGTTTTAAATTAAAAAAAAATTCTCCATTAGTATAGAACACAAATTCCCAGAAATGCCAGAGACTTTTGTTTATTAGCTTTGTTTTTGCTATTTCACATTATATAATATTAAAATGCAGTTTCTAGTTTTTATATGCATAGATATTTAAAAATTCTTCTCTTTACTATGGAAATATTAAATTTAGAAGAAATTTGAGGGAAATATATTTTTATGCTTTTAATCTTTTTTTTTTTGAGATATCAGTTGTTCCAGAGGAAACTTTTCCTGGTCATTTTCAAAATATCAGACATTCTCTAATACCACCAAAACACAAGGCTACTGGCTACTAACAATTTGTCTTTTTTATTTCTCATTTCCCAGTGACATATTTTTTATTCATATTTCAGAATTTTCTGCTCTAGTTTTAGCCTCCAAGAAAACAACTATGTACTGTATAGTTTTCTTAATGGGTATTTATTTATTTATTTATATTTATTTATTGGTACCAGGAATCGAACTTGGAACCTTGCTCTTGCGAGACAGGCATTGGAAGCACTGAGCTAAATCCCCGGCCCTCTACCATATAGTTTTGGCAATAGTTATGTGTGAATTTTTCTGGACATATATGTGTCAATTATTTTTTATTTTGTCAGTTTACTCAAACAGCTATCCAACCTGAATTGTACACCAACTATACATGTATAATTAAGAGTATATAATAAAATTTTCTATAAATGTTATACATTCAAGCATATCTACTTTTAATTTATCCTTTTGAAATCTGTACTTCTTTAGAGTCTGTATATTGTGTTATATTTGCTGATAGCGAGACTTCTGCTTTCCAAAATTTCTATCTGATGAAAGGAAAACAAATCTTAATTTTTCCATGAATGGTCTTTCTTTTATGTTATTTATTTTTTAATTTCAGCAAAATACAGCTTTTTTTTTGAGCAATCCATATGTCATTCTTATGTAAGTAGTTTTTGTTTGTTAGGTTGCATGTGAAAGTAATCTGTATAATATTTTATGAACTTTGAGAATTAGTTTCAGATAACATGAGTTTGGATTAAACCTACATAATATTTTAATTCTCAAACAATGGTAATTTTGTCCATCAATATTCCAATTTATTTTGATATACACAGCAATAGATTGTTTCACAGGAATATTTCTAGATGAACTACTTTAAATTACAATATTAAAGATATACTGACATTTTGTAAACTGTTATAAGTAATAAATAAAATATGTGAGATACAACACATAAAGTTCATATAATATTTTTGAAGCATATCTAGTATTTTGAAGTCAGGCTTAAATTTGCAATCTTCTAATAAATAAAATTATATTTTTATGATATCACTTTTACTAATTAGCACTCCAAATTTAAGAAGTTCCACAAGTACTTTATCATTTTACTTTTAATTAATTTGTAATAGATTTTTTTCAAAGTCAAAAATTAAAACAATTTATCTCCCATTTATTTATTTTAGGGTTTTTCTTGTTTTTATATTTTCTTCTGCTGTTTTTTTTTTGTCAAACAGAGACATAAGCAATAGGGATGGAAGTGACCTCAATAATCGATAGTGAATACCACAATAAAAATTATTTACTCCAAATGCCTATTCATTTATTCATTTTGTGGTTGGGGGGGTAGAACCCAAGGATTCATATTGAATTATATCCCAAGATGTTTAGTTTTTGTTGTTGTGATTGGTCTGTTTTGCTTTCTTTTTATTTATGAAATCACAAAAATGTGAGAATAAGAATAGTTAATGCACTGCGTATTTTTCTTCAAAATTTTCATCTATCTGTTTATTTCAGCATCTCATGTTTGATATTGATGCAGCATAGTATCAACTCAGTATAAGACATAGACCCAAAAGATTGTTACAAAGAAGAAATAAAAAGATAATTAGACAAATCTTTCTTTTTAATGAACCAATATACACTAGAAGTATAAATGAAATAAGTCAGCATATGTATTACAGTATTTGTGAATATAAGTCAAACACACAAATTTAAATAGTGCATGGTTAATCTTATATGAGAAATACACATGCATATATATATATTGTAAATATATATATATATTTACAATATATATATATAAAAATATATATGGGGAGAGGGAGTAAAATAAAAGAGATATAAACAGGAAGTAGGAAAAATGTTTTCTTTTCAATTTTGTTTTTGTTTTCTGGGAAGGGGTGTGGCTAAGTCACTAAGTTGCCCAAGCTGTCCTTGAACTTCTGGTCCTCACCCCTCAGTCTCCCAAGTAGCTAGAATTGCAGCCTGGTGCATGTACACTGCCTATAATGT
Organism: Fukomys damarensis; assembly: GCF_012274545.1. Lineage (NCBI taxonomy): Eukaryota > Metazoa > Chordata > Mammalia > Rodentia > Bathyergidae > Fukomys > Fukomys damarensis. Next base: position 3,757,320 of record NW_022900918.1, read on the forward strand.
TGTTAATAGAGAATATGAATATCATTTTGCAGTATTTATTTTATTATAATTGTACTGTACATTGAATGTTATAATAAAGACATGATGTTTTGTGCTCCTATAGAAGAGTATGATAGATAAAAGAACCCCACAATTTATGCCAATGTGATAGCTTCATGTATCTGGTATGACTGTTTCATTTGTCTGAGGCAAATATAGTCATATTTTTCCTTCTTTTTAAAAAATTAAATGATCACGCTTGTCATTACCTGCCTCATTAGCAGGAAATATGGTATTTCCCTTTTGAAAGCTCTTCCTAACATCTTATTATAACTAGAACCACACATACACAAAAAAAGATTGAGTCGTTGAATTTGAAATTAGATTCTTTTCTGTTTTCACTCACCAAGAAGAGGGACACTTGGCTGTCTGAGAAATTTGTTTCTGGTGTTGTATTTCAATATCTCATAATGTTTGATATTGAAACAACATAGTATCATGCATGATTTGTTGACTAAGTATATAACACTACAATTCTCTTGTCTAGAACAACCATTTAAACACATCTTAGTCTGGGAAATCAATCCCCCTCATTTCTTACATACTCAGCCTTTTTTCTTTAAAGTTTAAATCCTATCAAGATGATGAAGCAGTGGATGCATTCAACATTTTGCTGCAAATATTTCTTTGTTGAAGGTACTTGAAATATTTATTTTTAAATTAGACTTTTCTTCATTACCAAACTTGACTTTTCTTCAGTGAAATTTTTTGTCCCTAAATTTCTATGCCTTTTTGTCACTGGAATATATTCAGGGTCACGAAGCCGCACACTTTTATCTAACAAAATGTAAGGATTTGGAGATTTTATCTCATATTCCCAATAATATTCGGAGCTCAGATATGGAAAAATAACACCCATTATTTCCCTAAAATGGTTTTCTATTCTGAAGGAGTGAAAACTTTTTTTGGGGTATGCAATGTCTCAGAATTTCATATTATACTTTTACTTGTGTGGATTCTTCCAGCTAAATAAACGAAATCACTCTATTATTTCTGGGTATCCTGAGAGTATTAATAATAAACAATAGAAGAAGCAATGACAATAACAGTAACAATAGCAATGCATTTTGTTAATCAGTGTTATATTTTCATTACTTATATTACACATGGTACAGCAGAGAGAGAGAGAGAGAGAGAGAGAGAGGAGAGACTTTTCTTACGCACAGATGAAACACTATGACTTTAATGATAACCTCAACATAACGTGTTTAATTAAATATAACCCTTCCCATCTGTGAAGTTTGAAAGGCTGTGGAAGCTCAAGGAGAATACAGTTAGACACATTATGACTATTATCAATTCCTGAGCATGGGTCTTGCATTGTCAATGGTTTTGACATTCATAATAACTTTAATTCATTTTCTCAACCTAGGAATAGACAGCAAATGGGATGTGTTAAAAATTAGAAAATTTTAAAAAATCCCTGGGTAGATTCTTAGCCACTGTTCAGATCTATAGAATATAGTTTCATAGTATCCTGCCCAAATATACTAGGAAGGACTTAATTAGGGACTTTAAGCCAATCCACATTTATTTGTTGAAAGCTCTTGATATGTATATATTTAGCCTAGAAGCACAGCTGTCTTTTTCTAATTTGTTTTCCCATAGGAAAATCATTTATGCCTATTAGAATATGCAGGGAGAGAGTTCTTTGTAAAAGAAAACTGTTGCAGACTATGTGCCAACCAAAACACATTTGATAGTAAAACGTGTGTGTGTGTGTGTGTGTGTGTGTGCGTGTGTGTGTGCGTGTCTGTGTGATTTAACATGCAGGGAATGATTAATCTATAACCACGGATATGCAAAATAACTATCCAAGAAGCTATGTTTAAGGTTTGAAATGATTTTCATGTACAACATATTAAACAAGAATAAAAATAAATATATTAGTTGAAATATTATTTAGATTTTTACACATAGAAAAATACCCAAATAAAATAGATAACCGAATTACTCATTCGGTTAATTTAGGGGTTTTAAAATCTTATTCAAAGGTGAAAAAAAGTGAAATATTACTCAAAATTTATTTATTCTTCTACTCAACTACAATTTGCCTGTTTAGACAATACTTACACTTCTTTTAGTTGGGCAACACATTCACTCTTGCTGCCAAAAAGACAGACTATCTGAAATCTGTTTTTAAGCAGTGTCAGTTCTTCAAAGTAATAGGCACAACAAGAAGAAAAGAAACATCTGCTATCTGCAGATATTTTCTTCTTTTCTCTCAACATCAATCTAGCAAGTCTTTGGCAAGCAGCCTCTTGCACTTGAAGTCACAGAAATGTCAGAGGAGGCTGGAAATGAGAGTGGATACCTCTGTTAAAATGTCACTTTGAAAGTAAATAAAATCAGTTGAAAAACCATCTAAAAACAAGGAAACTCAGAGGTCAGATGAGTTGCACTTTATTCATAAAAAGTTGTACTAGCCACATAGAGGAAATATACTATTATTTTTCCTAAATGAAGCTTCATAGTTATTGATTTTGAAGTGATAAAACACAACAGACATAAATACAGATTTAAAATTCAATGACTTTTATTTTTAAAATTAATGATTTAGTACTACTTGCTACTGAGTCTAAATAAGTATTTTAAATGACAACACTTATACCTGAATAATTTTGAGGTATTTCTATTTATAAAATTGCCTTCAGAAATTATAATGAATCAGTGGATTTTACCATGCATTGAGGTGTAGTCTTTATATTCAGAATATCCAGGTTTGATTTTTTACCTCTAGTACATACCTATATGGGAGTAGAGAGTTACCTAATTCAGTAGTATCAGTTTCGTTCTCTATAAATTTGAGTTGTAAGGGTACCTAACTGGAATTTTTAAAGTATGTATTCTATAA
>NW_022900918.1:3760336-3761491 GCF_012274545.1 Fukomys damarensis
ACTAATGTTTGCTTATCATCATTATTAAGTATCTGTAACAATTCAGCACCATCTATTTTATCATAAAATTATATTATAAATTAATTTACGTTTTATTTTTTATTTACTCTATGTTTGCTTTATGAATAAAAGTTTTAGATTCTAACCAGAGAAGTTATATGCACATGTCCTTAAGGGAGCTATCAGTAACCCTATTAAAAATGGAGGAAATTTAAAAGAGTACAGCCAAAGGAAACAAACAAAAAAATGCTTAGAGCTGTTGTCCACTTGGTTACGCATTAATAACAAAATTAAAGACAGTGTAAGAAATAATTTCTAAAGCACTAATGGGAAAAGCTTTTGCCCATATACTGTACTGTATTGTACTGTACTGTATATTGTATTGTATTCCCAATATTCTCGTCCCATTTGTGAGAAATCTATGTTGAGATAGATGGCTATTCTAGATGTTAGGTGATCAATTTCTCTCAAGCAGTTGTGACATTTAAAGTTCATCAAGCAAATCTTATCGTGACTTGTCTTCTTGCAAATATTTTCTACAGAGAAAAGATATCCATTGTCTCACAACTGAGTTTTGTATGTTAGAAAATTCAGGGGAAAATTCACATAATATAGAGTCACAATCTACTAGAAATTGGAATATGTTGTAATTAGTTATACTTCAAAACTTATAAGCTAAGCCTATTTTACATGAAAATTTACAAATAATCAGGTGTCAGCAAAATATGTCTTTTTGGCCAAATCCAGCCAGCCCATTAGTGATTGTACAACCTATATGACAATAGCTTTTATCTTTTATGGATTTAAGAAATAAAAAGACGCTCCATGCAATCTCTATGTGGCCCACATAATTTAAATATTTTCTATCTGCCCATGTCTTCTTTATTTCTTATATTAGAAGAGAAAAATAATGAATTTAGCAGAGCGTATTTCCTAAGAAATTAATAAAGGCCACTAAAACAAAGAAATTGGAGCAAAACAGTCAAAAGTAGAAAGTAATAAAACAAATCAAATATATGGCTGCTATCATCAAAGTTGTTTCTTTGAACATTTAATATAAATCGACAAGCTTCTAGTGAGATGGAAAAAATAGCTTTTGATGATCAAAAAAAAAAAAGTAGGGCCGTGCATTTAGCTTAGTGGTTGTTGACCTCC
>NW_022900918.1:3761541-3784259 GCF_012274545.1 Fukomys damarensis
AAAAAAAAAAAAAAAAAAAAAAAAAAAAAAAAAAAAAAAGTGAGTAGAATACATAGTCATGCTTAGGATTTAAATAAGTGATACGGCTACTGATTCTGAGCATGATAAAATATGGTTAAAAGGTTACAAAAAGCAAAATAATACAACAAAATGCTTTAAAATGTAGGAGTTCACACAATAGCATGAAAATATTGTTAGTATCTCAATACACTTGTGATACTGCATGGATTCTAAATAAAATATGAGCAAATAATAACCTGCAATATCTATGAAAAATAATACATGTAATGTACTTGAGTTTATCCCTTGAAAAGATGGGTTAGATAAAAATGAGAAAAGTCACTGAATGAATATCTGCATCACAATTTAAAAATGCATTATTATTGCAATATTTTCTCAAATAAGTGTTTAGTAGAATTCTACACACACATACACACATGCAAGTATTTATATACTTTTTAAGTATTTCTATCAAGTTAGAATTAAAAAGAAACTTTCTTATGCCTTAAGAAAAGTTCTATTAAAGCTATTTAAGGTCCAAGGATTTAGGTTAATGGTTCTGCTGCTTGCCTTGCAAGCTCAAGGACCTGAGTTCGATCCCTGGTACAAAAAAAAAAAAAAGGAAGAATATAAAGCTATTTTAAAAATGAAACCTACATCAGTTATCAAATAAAGCTATTAACTGTACAAAACATGAGATATAAACCAAAGAAGTTGACTCTAGTAAGAAGTTTATTTAACATTGTTTTGGCAGACCTACCCCACGAAATGAGGAAGCAAATGGGATGGAAACATGGTTTCATTAGGGCACGAATAAGAAAATTAAAAACAAAGTTCAAAAGCCTTAAGGCAAAGTTACTATTTGAAGATTGTACATATTTAAAACCCAAGAATACAGTTAAAAGTTATAAAAGACAAAATATGCTCAGTAATATAATTAATATCAGGATTTTTTTATACTGTTGTCAATTTCTTATATATATTAACAATAACAATTCAGAACAAAGTAAATTATAATAACCAATGTTTTCATACATTTGAAAATATTGGAAGATATTTACCAAGAAATCATGGGAAGTACAAATATTAAGAATTCAATACCTTAAAATAAAATCAACATAAATAAACTTCAAAAACATGCAAATACACATTTATATAGATGTTCCATGCAGTATTTTTTGAAAAATCAGACAGGAAACAAACATCATTTTCATTAACAAAAGACTATAGAGTTATTGTCTCAGATATGTAAGAGAATATCATTCAACTGATTCGAACTTATGACCTCAATCAAAAATACAATGGTTTTAAATAAACTTCTCATACATTTTTCATTTCAAAAATCAAGCAATATGTATAATATGCATTTATTTGTCTATAAAATTGTTTCCCTGAGTGTAGAATTTTTCTTGACATAAGCATTTCAAGGTGGCATAGTAATGGAATAAGACACATAGTTATATTGTACTGTGCATTGTTTTAAATTATATGAGAAGTTGATTATATTGATTCATCAATTTTCAATTTATATATCATGATTAGAGATAGAAAATGGGTGGAAGGGTGAATGGCTAATTAGACACATAGAACAAAATGAAATAAAACATATTTAGAAGGTTCTTTGAAACCATCACATTCAAAAACCATCTTGCTATTTTCTGTTTCTGTTTATTTTCCAAAGGAAACTAATGGGTTATGTTTTTCTTATATATCCACGGACAGTCCTGCTTTTTACCCATAAGTATACACATACTCCCAGAAAACTACCAAAATTTCCATTTGTACTCAATGTCTCTTTCTTGGTGGTCATGCAACTATCACACAAGGGTGCATTTTGCTTAATGTTAGAAAAAAATCCCACTTTAACATACAAAACTGTTTTGATTGCGTGTGCTTCTCACACACATTAAATCATTTCAATCATCACTTCAATAACAATTGCTTTATAAAATCCTATTAACAAAGGATAGGAAGATGGGTACAACTACTTTGAATGATAAAATGACTTATTGCACTATATTTACTGATAACATTAAATATAAACAACATTCCCTTCAAATTAGATTAAAGGAGTGAAAAATAATATTTTAGTCTTCAAAACCTCCCATTTAAATAGGGATATATAGATAGTAATTATTGTGAGGTAGGATAGCAGAAGTGCAAAACAGGGAAGAGACAAGCAATTCGTAACTAGAAATTCTAGTTTAAAAAAAAACAAAACTACAAATCCCAGGTGAAGTTACACAAGCAATCCATATCGGCCTTCCCTTGGTTGAATTTAGGCTCCTTTACTTCCCGATCTTTCCCACTCAAATTCCTTAGAAATACCAAAAATCCATACGTTGGCTTAACTGAGAAAGTAAAGACCAGAAATCTGGTCCTAAGATACAGAACGGCATGCAGGAGAGGAAGCAAAGAATACTTACATTATCTATCTTAATTAAAACGAAAACTGGACTTACAGCAGTAATTGTCATCAATGTTACCATTTCCAGAAAATGATGTATCTCTCTCTATTTCTTTGAGTGTGAACTTCCAGATTCTGCCTAATAAACCCTTCCCGTGTTTCTTACTGACTAGTTCTAAAATTTATTTTTATGAAATGGAAGTCAGCAAACCTGCAAACTTATTTTTACAGGCAAGATGGGTTAGGGTCCTTATTTCAGCTTTGGGAAGCTGTTTAGAACCTGTCTGGTGACAATGCTTTAAATAAAACACACGGAGACTATTAATGGGCTCCAAAAAAGGAGGGCATATTATGCCTGAAAAGTGATTGTAGATGCTTCCCAGAGAGAGGACATTCCATGAATTCACTGAAGCAATCCTTTTGAATTTGCCTAATGTAGAATAAAGAAGAAAAATAAAAAATAATAAAAATACGAAGTTTTAGAAATTATGACAAGTTTACAAAATATCATGCAGTCCATTATGGCTGAAATAGGAGCTTATGGAGCAGGCAGAAAAGCGGTGAATCCTTAAAGGAAAGAGCCTTGTCAGACATGTCACAGCATGCATTGTTCTATAAGCAAGAAAAACAGTAGGATGTGAGATTTGAAGGATAGGAGAAGCATCTTGATATAATCATATTGCTGCTTTTACTGTTCTGCAAGCACGTGCATTGCACTATGAAAAATGGGCTGAAGCAACGACAAAACAGGAGTTGGGAGCTCTGTTTTCCAACTGCAGAGATCATTCTTTATGAAGGCTGTGAACAAGTTACATGCAATGAGGTGGGGGCTGTAATACCTGGGATTGTCTTCTAAGATAGCCGACTTCTGCCATTTAATCAGTCTTACATTCCCCACATGTCTCCTCGAGAGGAGTAACCCACACCCTCTTGGGACATTATGTTACATTTTGGGAATTTTTAGACAATTCTGACTTTTACTAAAATGTCAATGTGGTTAATATCAGAATACTTACACTGTCTCTCCTTTCCCTCTCCATCAAATTTTTAGCAATTAGCAGCCTATTTCTTCTTTCTGAAACTTGATCTCTACCTACAAATTGTGCTTGTCTTTCTTCGATATTAATTTACACTTGTAGATCATTGGAATTAGTCTCCACTTAAATAGCATACATAATTAAGCTACACAATGTAGATGTATTGATTATGGTTGATTTATGATTTTATTATAAATACATTATTTTTAGCATACATAATTAAGCTACACAATGTAGATGTATTGATTATGGTTGATTTATGATGTTATAATAAATATACATTATTTGATTAAATAAAATATACATTCTTCAGAAATTACTTTAGATTAAAAAATGAAAATCAGCCTCCTTGAGGTAATTTAACACATAATAAACACTTTTAAAAGTAAAAACATAATTGCACATATATAAGGAAATACAGCTGGTAAAAGCCAAAACAAATTGACATCATAATGATAAAACCAAAATTGTAATATGTTATAAAAGTACTAATTGAACTTTTTATTTTTTAAAAATTTAACTTTAATTATTAGTTTCAGCTGGGTATGGTGGCGCATGCCTGTAATCTGAGCACTCAGGAGTCTGAGGCAGGAGGATCGCTGTGAGTTCGAGACCAGCCTGGGCTACATAGTGAGTTCCAGATCAGTCTCAACTACATAGTGAGACTCTGTCTCAAAAAACAAACAAAAAAAATTATTTGTTTCACACATACATGTAACACTGTGAAAAATATTTAAGAAATTAAAACACTTTTATCATGGGAATAACTTTATTAACAGTCATATAATAAATTATTTAAATAATAAATGCATAGGTCTTAAACCACACAAAAAGTTAGATAAGCCAGAAAAGTATTTTTAATGCTTCAAGTATTAAATACACACATACACACACACTCACCCATACACACAATAGTGAGCTGCAGTGCATTAAATATATAGTCAGTTTTACGTTGCATTACCAGACTCTAGTGTGTATGATATCATTTATCCCTAGAAATACGGCCCATACTAATGCTGCGATATGCTACAGTAATCCTTCAGCTTATATTACATAGGCATTTTCTTATTATAATTCATTTTATTGATACTTATAAATAATTAATTAAAATCACCTTTTCAAACTTAATTCCAGCAATACTCCACTGGGATAGAAATTTTATAGATAAGTATTAAAGTTTAGAGAAGTTGACATTAATGAGGTTAAATGTATGCACAACTAAAAAAGTTTAAATTCAGTTGAATTTCAAAATCCAGCCGTTTGAGCACAATGTCGCATTTCCTGAGTTAATAGAAAGTAGACACCACTAGTAAGAATGTTTCATAACCTCTATATTTGTTTTCCTGGATCTTTATTAGCAGTTGAAACAGAACACACAGCTTTCAGTTTTGATGGAGTTTCCCTAGTACTTGGACTTTTTTTTCAATTACAAAAGATTATAATATGTCTCATTGGTCATAGAAATGAAAATTGATAAATGATGTTTCAGAAATTATCATTAAAATGTTTTCTAGTATATTATTTAGCTTCACCAATGTACATAGATTTCTAATGTAAAAATTTATTTTGTGAAAAATTATTTTTGCACAGACTTTGAATTGAACATGCCATTCATTTTTATGAGGAACCTTAATATCAAATTTTTTTACATGAGAAAATACAGTAAAAAATCTATATTTTTGTCTGTTCTATAAGTCTCTATTTCTTATGTATATTTTGTGAAAATTTTCTTTCAGTGAACTTTAAGTCCATGTAGAATCACTTTCTGTATAAATGTGTATGGAATGTATTATCTATCTCAATGTACATCTCTATGAACATTTTAAAAAGGTAGAAATCTTGGGGCCGGGGATTTAGCTCAGTGGTTCCACTGCCTGCCTTGCAAGCTCAGGAACCCAAGTTCGATCCCTGGTACCAAAAAAAAAAAAAAAAAGAAAAAAAATCTGTAAAAAGGAAGAAATCTGGATACAAAGAACTGAGATTTGTAAATTTTTAAAATATTGGTCAAATTATAACTTTATGTCTGTACAATTTAAAAAATGTGAAAAAAATTATAAAAATATATACGAGATTGAAAATATGCCTTTTGACATACATAAGGAGCCTACAGTCTCCAAGAAAATTGTCTTAGTATGTCATTTAAGGACAACCTTTATCACAAAGTAAATTTATTCCTATGGGCATAATTAAAAGTCTATCCACAGAAAGACAAAAAAAGTGAGAAATAAAGAGTACTTAAAGCCATGTAAACTGCAAATTTCTGTATAAATTACTTGGCATCCAATTTTTGTTAAATATTTAATGTTTCTGGAGTGGAGTCCTGGTGTTACATCTGTCTTCTAGCTTTCTCTATTGAAAACGTGGAGCAGATGGAGATAGTGAGACAATATAAAGATAATTCTTCTTCCTGAATGTGAATTCACTAAATATTTAGGATCTTGGCAGCAGTAGTCATACGCCACACACAGAATGACAATCCTACAATCTTACCATCCATAGATGACAGATGTTTTACCTATTTACATATTTTTTTACAATTTTTTTACACACACAGATTTCAAACTGGAGACAGTTGTGAGTGTATGTGTATGCATATAAGTTTATACACACATTTAGGTATTTTCATATTTTGTCAATATTGTGTCACAAATATCTTCTACATGCAATATTCCATTGTGTGAATATCTATAATGTATTTAACTATAAATTGTTGAATAGTCTTTACATTTTTTTCTATTTAAATGTAGGATAACATTAACATCTTCAGGATACCAAATTACACTCTTAATGTGAATAACTAATAGGCCATGAAAATAAAAAATTCAAAGGTCATGATTCTTATTGAACTTTGACATGTTTATGAATGTATCTAAATAAAATAGTAGAAAACCTATAAGAATAAAGTCTATGTTTGAAAATATAATTATATTATCAGTCTAAAATTAGTTGCTTGATAATACATATCATTCCTATAAATCACTCTAATAATGTTTGTTAGTTACACAATAAGTGGACAAATTATTAAAAGCTCAAAAATAAAATGGATTTCAATATTAAATATAAGCAATCACTGAGGAAAATAATGTATAGTATGGAAATGTTTCTATTCCTATCATGCGACTTAGTTTCCCTAGACATAACTTGCTACTTGAATTTTAAAATATCTTCAGGACACATAGGAGTTAGAAAATATCCCATATAAAATTAAATGTTAATCTGATTATTCAAAAATATTGTGAAATTAAATGGTAATGTAGTATGGGCACAAAAGGAGACACTGTTAAGATTCCTCTTCCGGTTGCAGTTTCTACATCCAAGTAAAAAGATATGTAGCACTTTCAGTTTCTGTTTATATAAATCTTGATCCTAAAAAGACTATCTACTATCCATCAACCTAAGATACTTCAAACTTTCAAAATACATTTAAATTTTATCCCATACATATTCAAACTTGCCAAAAAACACCCTCATGTATTATTTTACATGTAGTTGGAAGGTAATTCTAGTTCAGAAATGAAGGATTCTACTCAAGATGACAGAATATCCAGCAATTCTGATGCAAGCACATTTCCTGGCACCAGATAACACAAAGTTACTACTGTATTACTTAAAACGGACTCTTTAAGGAGTATATTACCCATTTACAAGTTAATTTTCATATAGAATTTCATCCTTTGTGCATGCATATTGCTTGACGCAGTATTTTGGAACCTAGACTCTCCTAAGAAACATGCATTTTAAAACTCCAGATCTTCAAAATTCAGAGAATAATGGGGCCAGAGATTTAGCTCCGAGGTTCCGGTGCCTACTTCGCAAGTGCAAGGGCCCAAATTCGATCCCCGGTACAAAAAAAAAAAAAAAAAAAAAGTCAGAGAAGAGACTTCTCATGTCCAGGACATCAGTTAAACACACACACACACACACATACACACACACACACACACACACACACAGACACACGGACACACACGGACACCCTTAACCTTAGAAGAAGGAACTTAAGGGGAAAAATGCTAACTAGTTTACCTAAGTAATTTCATAACATTTAGTGATGCCTCCATTCATTCGAACAAATAATGTAGGGTCTTCATTACATATTTGTTAAGTACATTTAAAATCAAAATTGAATATTTGTAAATTATTATTCTCTCTAAAATTCTTTACAATGTCCCATTGTCCATTGTATTTTGTCACAAAGATGAGTAACTTGAGAGCTACTTGTAGGTGGCAGCAACTTCATAACTCAACAATGTGCAGGTGTTCCCCTGCACCTAACTACAATGCCACACAAGGTACATCCATAAATTCAGCACAAGGAAGAAGACACATTTGTCGCTCTTTGTGGATTCTTGACTCAGAAGTTAGTCAAAAACATGCTCTATTTTGGTGCAGTGATTCAACTCATCTTTCACCGATATAAATGTCCATATATCAGAGGCTTCAAAGAGATTCATCTATGAGGGGTGTAAATTGTATTGAGCTTTAGATGCCATTTGAATGCTGCCATAGTGCCTATTTAACAAGTCTTCTGTGGGATTCTAATTATCTGAGCTTCAAGTCCTTTGAATTTTCTTTTTATCGCAGATGAATTTCTTCTGGAAATATAAAATTGGATCTAGTTATATCCCAACAAGTATTTTTAATTGCCTAGTATGTAGGTGCCTTTATGGGAACACAAACATTAATAAAACACAGTCTTTGCCCTCAAAGAACTCAATGTTAGAGCTGGAGAGAGAAACCACCAAAGCACATTATTATCTTTAGCTTTACAGTTTTTTATTTCTCTTCTGTATCGCGGATTGAACTCAGGACCTTGCTCTTGAGAGGCAGGTGGTGGCACCACTGAGCTAAATCCCCGGTGCCACATTATTATCAAAAGAGGAATATTCTGCATCTATTAGCTGCTCAAAAATAAGATGCAGACCTGGCCACTGCCAAGGAAGTATTTATTTTTATCATAATTACTTGATTTATTTTTAATAAAAACCTCAGAAAAAAGTAACAATGTAGTACTTATAACCTTGCCTAATCCCTTTTAGAAACATCTCTACATAAATGGTAGACTGGGAAATACATTTTACTCTCTCTTCACATTTTGAAGTAGTCATTCATGGTTCAGATGCCTAATCTAGGGTTCAAGTTCTCTTATCTGAAAATGAAAATGTAAATCATTTCACAGATACAAAGTCTGGCATTAACACTACTTTTAAAAATCTCATGATTCATTAAAACACTTCACAGTCACTGTACCCCAAATCTCTATGAGGTGCTTAAGTGCCCCCAAAGCTTTATCAAGTACTCAGACACCATTCACAGGTAACACTCCCACTGTGAAGGGTATGCACTCATGTAGCAAATGCCAAATGTAAAGAGTTTTCAATAATTACAATGTGCAAACTTAAAACAGATCTCCATTGTCGGATTTAGTTAAGCACTACCAGTTTTGAATAAGTACTTAACAGCCATAATCGTGTTTTATCTGCAAAACTGACACAATTTCTAAATCAGTTTTCACTGAGAGAGAAGTAAAGCAGGAAATACAATTTTAAGTGTAACAAAAAATCCAAAAGCAAGTATCCTAATTACTCAAGTACCGAAAAATACTATGCATCATGGATATTGATGAAAGTTCATGAGACTGTTTTGACTGATGTGTTGAATTCTTGAACTAAAAATAATCTGCAGTGACAAAAAAACCACTGCTATAAGTCAACAAAAAAATTCTGAAACTAATTGGATAATATTTAGTAAATAATAAAAGACTGGTCAAACTTTGTCAAAACTTTAAGAACATTCGAACTTTCATGAATTTCACGCATGTGTACTGATACCCATACAATCCCGCCGCTTCAAAACTAGTTGTTTTTACTTTTCTGTTTGTTTTTTGAGACAGGGTCTCACTATGTAGTTGAGACTGACCTGGAACTCACTATGTAGCCCAGGCTGGTCTGGAACTCACAGAGATCCTCTTGACTCAGCCACCCAAGTGCTGCGATTACAGTGTGCCACCACGCCCAGCTGATTTTACAATTAAATGCTAATGAATTTAGGAAAACTGCTTAAATGATGAATCAAAATATTTCAATCATTATAAAGTATTCCCAGTGGTTTGTTCAAACAGCATTATCTACTAAGAAAATATAACTCTGGAATTGTTTTGTTTTCCTCTTTGTAAATATGGAAGAGATTTAGTGAGCCTTATATTTCTGCACTTAGAAAACAGAGGGTCTGCATATTACTAACACTCACTGCAAACGCTGTCGGTGGCGGGGTCACATTATTTATGCAAGGGAAAAAGAAAATTCTAATTTACCAGTTACTGAGAAACTGATATGCAAAAAAGTAATAAATTAAGACTTATAAAGATTTTTAAAACTCTTGATCTTATAAAATTAATGAGACCGAATTTTCCAAAGTATGGGTATATACAGATGACAAGGATGAAATTTTTTTGTAGTTTGAGCTGTTTGATATTTCTACATGAATAATACTGTCCCAAAATTTAATGTTTTATTACTGAAAAACCAAGAATGCTTATTTGTACGAGTAGTAAATTGCTTTTACTGTGTTAAGTGAAATTTTTATCTATTATTCATGCATTTCTTACAGTCCCCCAATAAGAATGACAAAATATAATTTTGTAAGATTAGAAAATAAATTAATAAATTGATTGGTAAAATTTAATGTCTGAGAAAAAAGACTGAACCATTGCTGCATAACATTCAATCGTACATTCTCCTTTTCAGTTTGTATTCTCTTTTCAGAAACAAAGCTATGAGTCAACTTTGTCTTTACATATCTAGTTTTTAAAGGTACTAGTAATTAATTGCATTACTGTTACAGATCAAAGAGCCCATGAAAAGCAGAAGACAAAAATTTGGCAAAATGCTCCATAATCTTGAGAAGTAAGCTAATTTTTAAAATAATTTTGTTATATATGATTTTTTTTAGTGGAAGTGATCATGGAATTATATTCAGTCATTTGGGTATGAGGATGCCTAGTACCCTTGATTTATTATGGAAACAACACAATAAATTAGGTTTGTACTTCATGATAGGGACTCTAGGACACTCTTCACCTAAGGTATTCACAGGAATTACACTTCCAGCTGGAACATTCTTCACCTACCAAAGTTATGGCCGACAAAGGCCACATACAGTGTTGTATAATTTAACTTGGTCCTCCCATGTGAAAATGAACCTGAATTTGAGTTGTCTGAATTCTGTACCCTTACAATTTTGCTCCATAATTTGTAGTCCAAGGAGAAGTGATTTGCTACACAATAGAGCTTGTTTAAAGGGTGGAATATATACCTTTACCAAATATATGTAATTATGAAGCTTAAATCTGAAAGTTTCATGGTAAAATCAACTGTAACCTGTGGTGAGTGTTTCAGGACTAATGAGACCAAGTATTCCAAAATGTTTCAAAGGAAATACAGTGGCTGCTTAGCTTGTAAGTGTTATTGTGAATGTTTTAAGAGATACTCAAAAGTTTTATTGTCCCTTTTAAAGCAACAAATGAGGGCAGGGAGTACCACTCAGTGGTGCAATGTCTGCCTGCCTAGTAAGTGCAAAGTCCTGACTTTGATCTCTAGTATAAGGAAAAAAAAAATCAAAAAACAAATGATATTATGTGATAGGATGTCAAAAATCCCATTGAAGAATGTTTTTTATTTGTCTTGATGCTAAAATGAGGAATATATTTCTATCTGATGCCACAGCTTCTACAGGAAATTTTTTTAAAAAACTAATTGAAAAAATCATTTTACCATGCAAGAATATTTTTCATAATACAGTATTTGCTTAATGTGCAGGTAAAACATATTTTAAAGAAAGACTGATAAAAGTCTTATTGTATTGAAATATTTAATTTGTCCTAACTAGACTACAGTAGACCCTTGACTTATGAACTTGATCAGTTCCTGAGGGCTGGTTGTTTCTCAAGTTAGTTGTAAGTCAATACAGCTGAGATGTGGAAGTTTACCTGTGCACACACTGTAGATAACAAGAGGCAGGTGAATCTACCATTAACCTAATTAACCCAAGTTGTTCATATGTCAGGTCATAATTTGTGGGTCCACTATACTTAAATTGTCAAATATTCGGCCAAATTAATCAATTTGAGAGGAAATCAAAAGCTATCCAAATCTAAATGAATATTTCCTCCCCTTCCTTTGCATTTAATGTGTATTTCTCTGCTAAAGTAAATGAAACTTACATTTAAATTAATTATATGATTTTTATTAATATATATGGTGAGCCATCATGGTAAGCCTTGACATAGGCCTAGCCATGGTTGAACTTTGAGTCACCCCGCCGGCACGGACGTGCTGTAGCCCATTACAACGGGCTGGTTCAACTGGTGGTCTGACCTGCTGCCTAGCAAATGTAGCCCATAATACTTGTACAACCTTGTGACCTTTCCAGTCTGCTACACCCTGTTTGTACTTTACCTTGTGACCTTTCCAGTTTGCTACACCCTGTTTGTACTTTACCTTTGTGACCTTTCCAGTCTGCTACACCCTGTTTGTACTTTTGGTTTCGGTTTTAGCCTATATATACCCCACCCTGAAAAAATAAACGGGGCCTTGCTGCGGTAGAGCATGAGCCTGGAACTAAGTTCGTGAAACTGCTCTCCTGTTGTTCTTCCCTCGGGTTTGGGACCTGCTGGCAGGATTCTGACATTGCGGCTCGCGACAAATATACATTATTTTTTCTTTTTTTATATACATTGTTTCTAAAGTCAGTTTATATGAAGCAACAATTGTTTTTGTTGGTAATAAGGAAGGCAATAGGGGTAAATTTCATAGCCAAGACCCTAAAGATCCTGGAAAATAGAATGCAGAAGATCATCAAGAGGATCACATACCCTGACCAAGTGGGATTCATCCCAGGGCTGCAGAGATGGTTCAACATACACAAATCAATAAATGTAAGCTATATTAATAGAGCCAAGGACACAAATCATATGATCCTCTCAACAGATGCAGAAAAAGTGTTTAACAAAATCCAACGCACACATGATTAAAAAAAAAGAACTACCAAAAATAGCAATAGACAGTCTCTATCTCAATCTGATAACAAATACCTATGAAAAACCAACAGCCAATACTAAATGGTCAAAAACTGAAGTCCTTTACACTAAAATCAGGAACAAGACAAGGATGTCCCCTGTTACCACTCCTGTTCAATATACTTTTGGAAGCATTAGCCACAGAAATAAAAGAAACAAAAATAGGAAATGAAGTTAAACTGTCATTATTTGCAGATGAAATGATACTCTATACAGAAGACCCCAAGAACTCCACCAAAAGTCTTCTAGGCTTAATAACCTCATGATAGGATTTAACACTATCTTCCCTTATTACTTCTGCACAGGGCATTTGCCATTGTCTAGAGAAACCACACTCTTTCATAATAATTATTTTCCCCCAGAATAAATTCTTTGCCAAGAACAATTACTCTCACTACTTCCTTCCTATTGTCTACTTTGGAAATCTCATCAATATCTCATAAGCTATGAGTCAAATAAAGACATTCCTATCTTTCTCACAACTGAAGGTCAATGTATTCTGTATTTCTACACAGAGATTTTAACATGTATTAATATTATAGCATTTTTGTTGCTCATTTGTGATAGTATTTTTGGGTTAGCTTCTCTTACTATCCCAGGCATTTCTTCAGAGAACTCACAATATAGTATGTATTCTGGCCTCCATCAGTGCTGTGCTTAACCCATGTTCTCACCAATGCTTTTGGAAGGAATAAATTTTTCATTGATTAGGCATTAAGATAAATTTATCCATGCAAAGTCTTCCTTTCACTATTAATTTTATTGCGTGCTTTGTAGCAATCCCAACAGCAACATAAACAACACACATTTATTGAGGATTTATGTGGTGTTAGGCATTGAGATAATAGCCTTATCTCTATTATTTATCTCATTTAATGCTCACAATAATCCTTTCAAGTAGATACAATTATTATCCCTATTCAAGGTAATTTAACTGAGCAAAGATAGATCACACACTTAGCCATGATATTTTCAAGCATTTGGCTTTGAACCAAAACAACATCTCACATGATCTGTCATATGAAGAACAATAAAATGCTCTAGGCAGTGGCATAAAAAAGCAACTGATATAACCTTTGTTTAAGTGGAATAATATTGTAAATGATCCCTCACCTGGGAGTTATCACTGCTTACATCCCACCACTTGACACAATGTCTTCTAATGCATTATGTTTGTTGTAATGAGAATCCATGAATACTATGTTATTTTTCTATATATTTCACCAAGCTCAACCTCATATAGTCCTAATTTGTAAAGTATTCTACTCATAAATATTCCTTTCAATTGATATAACCCACTTTATTTTTAGAAATATCTTCATTCCACTTTTAATATCATGGAAAATAAGAAGTTGACATTTAAATTGAGCCCTTGAAGAAAATCAGTGGCAATTATCTATATTTTGCAGTAATGCTTTGATAAATCTTTCATTTGAAATTTACAAATAAAAACGTTGATTTTTAACATAAAAAGCCATCAACCATATCCTAAAATTCTATTTTATTTTAATGAATGCGTATAAAATTTAATTGTATCAATATTATATTATAGGGTTTTTTTTTCCAAATTAATAGGAGATTCATAAATCATGTGAAAATTCAGTCATTCATAGAAATCACAACACTGGTTACCTATGAAGAATGAAGACCGAATTCAATGAAGAGTGAGGAAATGTTGAGCAGGTTCTATATCATGATGAGTTTCTAGTCAACCAAATATATTTTCTAATCCTTGCTTTTTCTTTTTTATTACATTGCATTTTATTCCTCATTCTCCTCAATTCTCCCTGATGTACTGAAGTAGACTTTCTGTGAACAATAGATTGTTCTTAAATGATTTCTAACTCTGTGTCACCTAGTCTGAATTGCTTTAGACTGCTAGGTCCAGAATTAAACTTATTTTCGATAATTGTCTTAAGATAATATTTAAATCAAGGCATGGTAGCTCATGTCTCTAATTCCAACACTTGGGAGGCTAGGTGAGAGGGTTGCAGGGGGTTTGAAGCCAGTCTGTACTGCACAGTGAGTTCAAGGCAGCCTATACTATACAGCAAGAGCCTGTTACAGAGAGAGAGAGAGAGAGAGAGAGAGAGAGAGAGAGAGCGAGCGCAGAGGAGAGAGAGAGAAAAGAAAGAGAGAGAGACAGAAAAAGAAAGAAAAACTAATGAAATTTTTCATGTTATTATGGGTATAATTTAGGAATTTCTCTGGGTGTGAACATTGGGGCTTTTAAGTTGTTTCCCTTTATGAAGATTACTTACAGAAAAAAACACAATATTTTTGTGCTTCTGACAAGCCTCAAAGGTGCGAGGGTGTCTATATGACTATTTATAGTATTGGTATTGTCACTACCCTCTTGAGAGGCTTCAATAGGCTTAGAAAGACAGCAAAAAAATATTATGTCCTCCTCCTTTCTGTTGTAGGATATCTTACCTTTTTACATGGGGAAGGATGGAATACATTTATCAGTTTGTTGGAACTTTTTTGAGTATAAACGGACAATGGTGATGTTCCAGGTGACCTGCCAGGTACAGCAGCTATCTTGACTAATCCCACATGGACCAGCCCTTAAGGAGGTCAGGAAATAGAGAGGAAGGGCAATAATTCAAAAATAATGTAGAAAAATGTCAATTTTAAAAAACTGAGAGAAATATGTCATAAGTACCCTTAGAAAGTATCAAACCTTTTTCAATATTATTTTTGTCTCACAGTTACAAGGACATTATTCCTGTTATTAATGATGTGTGAAATAACTATAATTAACTAAATTTGTATAACTTGCAGAATTGTATAATAGGGCTATGAACATGTTGCTTTGGTGTTCATTAATACTTATTTTAATGCAGCATTTACTGTAAAAGGTTACCCGTAAGATTATATTTTAGCTGTTTAATCTTTATTATCATTTTCACTGGCTATTCTTCAAATATTTAAAAATATTTTGGTTTTACCTCATTTGGGGACAGTCAGTTCTCTCCCATCTCATCTAAGCTGAAAATATTTATTTTAAAGTACACTGAGATAAAATGGAATATTAACTTGTAAGTCAGAATGTGACATGCCTGGTCTCATGCTAATACAGTCTCATTATTTTCAAGTCCTTTTAGCCTGTTAAAATAGAATCTGTACATTCTGGCATGAATCCTGGTAAAACGAGGAGATGCCAAACAGCAGTATATTCATCAGAATGCATTCCTGCATGGGGTTCTAACATATATTTTTCAAAATTTTCAGTTACACCTAGTAAGGAGGAAATCATTTTATTCCAGAAATTACTTATCTTGAATGCCACACAATGTTCTTGTAGTTTACTTAAATATTGACACATAATTTCTAGACAGTTTGTTCTATTTTTATATGATTTAATTTTGGACTTTTGTTTTTTAATTGCCTGAATGATTTATTTATATTTTTAATCAGCCATCATTTATTAGTTTGGAATACAGTCTAAAATGCACTGTTTTCTTATTGAAGTGTTCAAGTGATTCAAATAAATGGAATGAGTAGTATTCCATTTTACAAAAAAAACAAACAAACAAACAAACAAAAAAAAACACATCTTCTTTATCCAGTCTCCAACTGATGGGCAAATGGGATGTTTCCAAGTTAGCTATTACGAACTGTGCTGCTATAAAAACGGGTGTGCATATATCACTGTGATATGATTCTTTTTATTCTTTTGGAAAGATATCCAGAGGGTCAATAAAGAATGAGAAATTAGAGTCATTCAGAGGAAAATGGATGCATATTGAGGATATACTCTTATGCGAAATAAATAAGTCACACGTGTAAATACCGAATAAGTTTCTCTGATGTGAAAAGACTATAATTATACATAAGATCCTAATGGTATAATTGACAATGTGAAATAGGAAGTAAAAGGGCTAAAGGTGCAGGGAAGTGAGAAAAGCAGGGGAAAGGAAATAAGAGATAAGAAAAAAAGGAAAATGAAATACTGGAAATAAAGTATTTGCAAATATGGAAGGGAGCAGGGGGTGAAGGGAGGGCAGGGATAAGGGGAATAAATGAGAACCAAGACCGGTCATGTAAAGGTACAAGATCCCAATGATGAATGTAACTGTACTGTATACCTAAAATGTACCAATAAACTCAATGAGAAAAAAAAAAACAACAAATAAATGGAATGAAAATGGATATTCTAAAGGACACACAGAAAAACATGAAGGAAATGAATGCTATTCTTGCATTGGATCCTCCAGTAATGTACAGGTACAACAATCCCCCTACCATTTGGAACAAGAGTAAAGGCTCATGGAAGCTTCGGAGCTCTCTGTGTGTCTTCTGAGGCTCTCGCTGAGACTGTATCAGAGCCCAACCAACCTTTCATCTAATCCTTGTCTCTCCCTCTCCATGTTTCCAATGTCAATCAATAAAATATATCCTAAAATCTCCCCTTTTTATGGCATGTTTAGAGCATAACACACATTGAGAAAAACCCTGTCCTGTACATTCAAAAGAGAGGACCAGACGGCCTCACTTTCTGAGAAAAATCTGCTTTTGTCTATAATCTAATGTGTCAGCAAGGAAAAGCTCCATTGCATGGAAAATATCAATATCCACTTAAATATGTGAAGGAATTTGGTTTCTTTTATTGCTTACAGATTTTAGTTAAACAATACAAGAAATTCACTTAGAAGTCTTAGCCTAAAATGACAATTACTCAAGAGAATATCAGACTTTTACAGATTAGTGGGATAGGCATACATAGAGTAGGATCATTTTAGACTCACTGTATGATCACCTCTTACATTAAACCAAACTGCCATATGATCAATGCTTCATTCTCCACTTTGTTGGTAGAAATGTAAATGAGTAGAGCCACCAGAGAGGTGTGGACATTCTTTGAAAAACTACAAATTGAGCTAACAAATGATACACTATCCTACTTCTGGGTGTATATCCAAATGAAATGAAGATAGCATAAAAAAGATATACCTGCATGCCCATGTTTATTGCACACTCTGTGCACAGTAGAGAAGATATAGAATCAGCTTCGATGACCATCTACAATTGAACAAATAAAGAAAATATGGCACATATGGTTCCATATCCTGGAACTGCAGGACAGCATGTTAGGGAAAATAAGCCAGACTCAGAAAGAAAGTAGCGCCTGTTCTCTCCTCTAAGTGGAAGCTAATTTAGTAAAAGTGAACCTGAAAGGAGAAGATGAATTACTCGTTCATTGAGGATTGCAGTGGATTAAGGGGATAAGGGGAAGGGAAGAGGGAATAGGTACATCTAATCACTGTGTGACGTGTACATATATGGAAACGTTACAGTGAATCCTCTTAATTCGTAAGCTAATATGGGTCCATAGAATATTTTCAAGACATAAATACAGATGAAGGGATTTATAAAAAGAATAGGTAATACTTGGGGAAAGTTCAAAAAGTTAAATTTTAAACAAAATTGATTCCATTTAACTAAAGTTTTCACATATTATATGTTTAATAAACTGCCCTCACTTACTATATTCTGCAGTTTAATATGAGTAGACCCAAATAAGTAACAAATTATGTGCTAATATAAAAAGTTCTATAACAGAAGTAACTGGCATTGTACAATTTATAGTTATAAGTAAAATCTATAATAAAGTTGTTATAAATGTATTCATTTTATTTCAGTTTAAGATGCTATAATTCTTAAGCTTGGGGTCTAGACCTGACTTTGTGACGCACACACTTCGAATGAGGATTATTAAATCACATAACTGTCAATAAAATATTCTGCCACATCAATATATACATTTTTCTAAACATGTACTTATTATACATTTTAAGCATCAGATATGCTTTATCAGTGAAACAACTATAAATCATTAGAAATGTTAACAATGAATAATCATTTTATAATTTAAACAAGACAGTAAACAAAGAAATAGTCACAATTCTTCTTTTTTGCTAGTTATAGTTTTATTTTTTTATGTATGAGTGATCACAACGAATATTTAGCGAATGTGTGTGTTGATATACTTCTGTGCATGTACAAATATAAAAGCAAAATTTGCACACATCCACATCCATCATTCTTCTTGAAAAGAAATATGTACACACCCAACAGTCCACATTTAGTGGACTTACTTTCCCCCTGCGATATATCTTAATATTTAAAAAACTGATAAGGCATCAAAAAGGAAATAAAATATGAGAATAGGAAAAAATTGAAACAAAGTCTTTGATAATAGGGAGGGGTGGAGGTGTTGAAAGGAGAGCAAGGAAATAGGGAAAAAAATAAGAGCCAAGACATATTATGTAAAGGTACAAATTCCCAAAAATGAATATCAACATATTGTATACCTAAAGTATACCGATAAAATTAATGAATTAAAAATATACATTTCTTAGTATTCTTTAGTCTTTGAAAATCATTAAAAGAAAAAAAAGCTATCGAATACACACAAAGAGAATTGGGAAGGTAACACAACTGGGGAGGGAACCAAGAGGAGCCAGCCTCAGGAGCCATTCTTAGCTTCATCCATGCATGACTTTTATTGAAGCAAAATCTTCATGAGTACATTTTAGTGAAAGTGATATCATTCATCATGAGGAATTTGTATCTGAACATATATCTTCCTTCTGCATTTTCCACCCCTCTGAACTTTTCTTCCCCTCCTGATTTACAGATGCATCATTTCCATTATTCCCTTCTGTTCTCTCTGTTTCATGTCCCTCCTGCCCCTCTGTTACAGATTGGAGAGACACTACAGAAGTGCCTTAGTCACAGCTACTGCATTACCTCTCATGTTCTATTGCTTAAATATTCCATAGATTACTTCAGCCACTAAATTCTAAATGAATCTACATATCTTCCTGTGTTAGGTTAATAAACTCCTTGAGAATTTAATTCTGTAGTTATTAATTGTCTACCTGAGAACTGAGGTACAGCACCGGCCATATTGACATTTCCTGCTGTGGGTCCTATTATAAATCACGCACACCTACTCGGAATATAGCCCTACTCTATGAGATTAAATCTGTAAATCAATTAAGTTGCAAAGAGGACTCAATTCATCTTTCAAGTCACTACAGTGGTTTCTAATGTGTCAGTTGGCTACACTGAACTACACACCCTACAATTCTTTTCTCTGTTTTGATTCAAATGGGCCATAGGTAAGATTCTTGTATGGTGTTTGGAGTGTGGAAG
Organism: Fukomys damarensis; assembly: GCF_012274545.1. Classification (NCBI taxonomy): domain Eukaryota; kingdom Metazoa; phylum Chordata; class Mammalia; order Rodentia; family Bathyergidae; genus Fukomys; species Fukomys damarensis. The sequence continues at coordinate 3,781,226 of NW_022900918.1, forward strand.
GCAAGTGGGAATCATTTTGTAGCTCAGGTACTTCAATTTGCTGGATTATCTCATGGGTGTGGGTCAATATGCTGCCTGCAAATTCTGGGCCTTCTCTTCCCTTTCCTTCATTGAGCCTCTCAGACTTCAGGGGCAGTTTTGTGTTTAGCTCCATAACAAAAGCCTTGAGTTTCTTCTTCAAGACAGTCACATCAGTAAAGTTAGAAAGAAGAAGTGACTAACTGATCCTTGTTCCCTTTCCCTTTATGTCCTTCTTCCCATGCTGCCTGTTTTAAACTGCAGCATCACATCCAAACAGTGCCCACATGGAAACTGCCTGCCCCGATCACCAAAATACATGGGGCTAAATTCCTGTTTAAAACGTGTGCTCCTGTACCACACTTTCAGTGTATGTGTGCGTGCACACACACACACACACACACACACACACACGTTTGCTTTACCTACTGAGCTTACATTGATACAGATGCCCTGAAGAAGTCAAACAAAAAACTGCTTTCACTATAAGAAAATAAAAGGAAATTGAGTAAATATTCAAAATCTAAACATTTCTTAGTTCATCATGAACCTAAGCAAAGAAATGTCCTAGGTGTAGTGATCATCCTGAGGATGTGCTCATTATCATCTATAAGTTAATAGATATTTTATTTTTTAAAGCAAGTATTTTCAAAAATTCTTTTATTGCTAGTTTATTATAGATCTCAACTTGTAAAGCTGAAGATGCTCCATAGCTGTTTATGATTATGTTATGGATCACATATACATACTCAGGTTAATCTGTATATTAATATTATAAACCTTATTTTTGCATTTTCAGATACACTAACTAGGCTTTAAAGATTTGAATATTTCTCTGTATACCAACTTTCATCTTGTTCACCCACTAACATTTGTATGTCATTATTTGGGAAGGGGTCATTTTTTTTTTAATTTTATTGAGTTTATTGGTACATTTTAGGGATACAGTACAGTTACATTCATTGTTGGGATCATTTTTTATTGTACGATGTATTCCATAAGCCGAGACCCCAGCTTTCCATGCAATCCTGGTAGATGTGACAGTGAAACAATCAAAACACCCCTAACACCTACTTACCCCAAAATTAACTCTAGGTGGCCTGGTTGGGATACAAACACTGATGTGGACATCCAGAGAAAAGCAGACTGGAATGATAGTCATTTTGCTGGTATTTTCCCACCTATAGACATAGGCAATTGCTAGCATGTTGTAGTTAGTGAAACTTTCTCCCCAATCACAAAGTTTTCCATAAATTAGACACTTCACTGTACTCACCAACATAATTTGTTAGTCAAAAATATAAAAATAAAATTGAAAAGGGGATTTAAAGCATGGAGCACAAAATTGCAGAATATAGATAAAATTCTCAATAAAACAAGGAAAGCATTCGATTTGCAGTCCGTCATTATAGTATTATATGGAAATATCAACTTTATTTCCATTTCTACAAGAAAGCCAATTTTTTTTCATAAGTTAACCACTGCCTGAATGTACTTGGTAAAGTTGCAGTGCAAGTGATTTTTGTAGAAATTCACTTTCACATGTAATGACATAATACTGTCACATTTTATGTCAAAAACAGTAAAATCATAGCTATGTTTATACAAACTTTATAAAATTAAACAGTGATGTATTGTTTTATATTGCATCAATAGTTACTATTAACACTTTCCAATGTAGACAGGGACAGGAATAATTATTACCACAAACACTTTTTCAAAATTAGTATATGTTTGCAATATATAGTAATTTCATTCATCTTGGGGAAATGGTATATCAATTCCCCATGATGTGATATAATGATATTTTATACTTCTCATCAAGTCTTCAACCTACACCACAAGTAGCTGTTACAGAAACCACTATATGTATAGCTGACTTAAAAGATGGTTGTATTTTGTAAAATTTCCTATTATGAAACTCACCAAAATTGCTTTTGTACATATTTCATCTTGCAAATGAGATCGTAACAGTTTATAGAGGAGAAACAAAAGATTTCAAAGGTTTTTAAACTATGTCTAAAAGTCATTTCCAAGATATATTTCCACTACAAAGGTTTATCACCAATTTTTATAATTAATGTATCATCTATAATACCACAACTTTTTTCATACAATATAGATAATTAGCTAGTTCTCACTTCCAGCTGATTATTTCTAGCCTCAGAGGAGCCTGACATTGCAACAGATAAAATGTCAAGAATAATTAGAAATAATGATGATGACAACTGTGCCATAAAAAATGCACACCTAGAACTGGTTATTTTATGCTTTCCCTTTGAAAAAGATATTTAGTCAATTTAAATTAGTCTTGTAGGCTTTTGTTTTTCTTTATGCAAGAATAGAAACATTAAATCCAGGCATTTAGCTCAGTGGTGCCACACCTGCCTTGCAAGCACAAGGTCCTGAGTTCAATCGCTGTTTAACAACAACAACAACAACAACAACAACAACAACAACAAACCAGCCGGCTGTGGTGGTGTATGCCTGTAATCCCAGCACTCCGGAGGCTGAAGCAGGAGGATCTCTGTGAGTTTGAGACCAGTCTAAGCAACATAGTGAGTTCCAGGTCAGTCTCAACTGCATAGTGAGACCCTGTCCCAACCAAAACAGACAAACAAAAAACAACAAAAGAATAGAAAGGTTCTGGAAAATAAAACAGAATGCTTTTGGATTCATATACATGCTCAACAAAGCCAAGGTTTACTTACTTATATTCATAGCTAAGAAAAAATAAATAAATCAAGCCTCAAGCACTCTATAGCCTTAGTATATTATGCTATTCCTGTATATGCCATCGTATGGGTATCTTCCAAAATCTAATGAGATTATTATTAACAAATGGGATTATGTATTATATTTATATGAACATGAATACTTTTCTTTAGATTTGTGTAGAATTTGATACTTTTAGCATTAATGATATGTGAATATATGTATATATAAATACCTCTCCCCTTATCTCTCATATATATTTGTGTATATATGTATGTATATATATATATATATATATAAT